>NC_056727.1:629834916-629933186 GCF_019279795.1 Protopterus annectens
ACTACCACCTATGTGGTAGTTTGTGGGTACTTTGTTTTTTTCCAAAGGGGATGACTATGCACTTTTTGTTATTTAGCTTGAGGCCATAATTTTGACACCAGGTGTCCTTCTCAGTGAGACCTTTTGGAGGATGTCTGTGTCAGCCGGAGAGTCAATTATAGCCCCTAGTTTGCAGTCATCTGTGAACTTGATCAGCCATAGTCCTTCTGTGCTTGCCTGTACCTCTGAGAAATATATGCCGAACAGGAGGGGTCCTAGGACTGAGTCCTGGGGAAAGCCACTTGTAACCAGTTTAGAGTCGGACATAGCTCCTGCAACTCTCACCATGAGGGTTCTGTCCATGTGCCAGTTGGCAACCCATCTTGTGACATAGCGGTCTATGTTCAGGCTGGTGAGCTTGTCTATAATACCAGAATGGGGAATAGTGTTGAAGGCCTTTGCAAGGTCTAAGTAGGGTGTGTGTACCACCTTTCCCTCATCTGTAGCCTTGGTAACTGTCTCAAAGAAGTCCACCAGGTTTAGGAGGCATGACCTGCCCTTAACAAAGATGAACTGGGTAGGGTCCAGTGTTTGGGGGTTCCCAATGTCTCTGTTAATGAGTTCCATGATGATGCACTCCATAGTCTTGCAGACCAAGCTAGTCAGGCTAGCTAAAGCCTTCAAGTAGTACAACAGTAAAAAACACACTAGTCATATGCACATACATACACATATAAATATAGAACTACTTATAGATATGTATAAAAAGAGTATATATAGAGGGTGCACAGCTTATCAAACAGCCATTATTCCTACAGTTGCCACCTTTTCAAATGGCCAGTGTTTGATTATTTCCTACAAGTGAGAATTATTGCGTGAAACATATACCCACACGCAATGCAAAGGACATGATGCCACACACAAGTTTGCATACATAGAAATGTTTATTTATGTACTATTTCAGTTGTTTATGCTATTTCTTACAGCAGTTAGGTATTTGAAATATATAATAACTGATTAATCCAACTCTCAAACAAAACATATGATACAGTAATCTGCAAAACATAACATACTATGCTGTCTAGGCTAAAGCCTTCAAGTAGCACAACAATAAAAAAACACACTTGTCTTGAAGATAAGAATCAGTCAACACTTAATTACAGATGTAGTTCAACAGCCTCCAATTACACTCTGTACTCAACCCCTAGGGGGAATAGTATTAGTTGTCACAATGTAAATGTATCTGTTACATAACAATGCTTAACTTAAAACATCACTATCTCACTGACAAACAGAACTCTGTGTAAGACAGTAAGCTCTAGCCCACCACTGTTCCCATGGTGAAATGCATGAAAATGTACAGCCATATACCTTAATGTTTCTTACTACTGATATCCCTCACATGTTGTAACAGCCTATGTTAAAAACATTTAATACCCCTCCCCCATAGAATGTCTTACAAGGGCATATAACAGTGTTCTCCATACACTGACCCCCAGACTGTACAAGGTCACACATGTTTTGTCCAGCTGTAACCCTCATATATATGGACCCTACCCCACAATTTGTGTGGGAGTCCACAACATCACTGGAATGATAGCAGGAATGCCAACACTAATTATGATAGGCCATTACCTAACAACCTCTTATTGCATGACATCTGGACAAAGCCTGGTGTATAGGTGGAGGGCAGAGGCTGAAACACATGGCCATATTTGAAATATTGCTGTTATACACTGTGAAAGTCACTGATTTTACAGGATTCGTTGCAACATACCCTTACTCAGGATAATGAAGTCAGAAACACAAATGCATGTTGCCAAGTACTGATAGCAATCATTAGAGAGAATGGCACTGATATGTCAGAAACAAGACCTGTGTGGTGAACAGACAAAACATAACAGCCAATCCACTGGCCATCATGTGGATAGGCCAACAGTTGGGAGCTATGCAGACAGACTGCATTCTATGCAAAACTAGCATGTACACACAAACCATGTAAAACTAGCAATATTCAATGCCTATAACAGCAATGCTCACACACTGTTCCTAGGTTTGGAACCTTATACAAACATGTAGTTTACCTGTGTCTGCAAGTCCTGTTGTAAGAGGTATTGCTACCTGCTGTCTGTAACACTGCTGTCCACACACAGGAAGGATGTCTTCCATACAGGAAAGGTAAAGGGACAACACCCAAATGATGTAGTCATTCATAGTAGTGGGTTGCCATGACACTGGCTATTGGAAGTACTGCACAGCTGGCTGCATGCAAGTAGCAAGTGGGGAACACCAACTGGTGATGAGGCCATCACCTGATTATGAGCATCACCTACAAAAGCCATACTGCAACCTATTCAAACTGGCTCAATCTCTGTAGTGGAGAGAGAGAGAGAGAGAGAGAGAGAGAGAGAAATAAAAAAAAAATAAATAATACTAAAAAACAAAAATACTGCAAAAAAAAAAAACAAGGAAGACATCCAAGTGATACACAAAAGAGAGCACAATAATAAAACAGGTATGTGAAACATGTAAACATTTTATTGAATGTAGTACTTGGTTGTAATAATAGGATAGATGATGTTGAAAGATTTATATGTGCCATCAAGACTTGCTGCAATGATGTCCTGCTGAACAACTGCTATGGACATAGCACCTGGCCTTGTGGGCAGTGGGCCATACCTATCAACTTTGCAGATCTGCACAGAATGTCAATATTTAAGCTATCATAGTGTTTGTTCTGTTCCTCCAAACATGTATATTAGTCTGGTAAATAGCTGAAGGTGGAAGTAATGAAGTCATGATAGACACATGAGTTTCAGACCTCACTACCTTCAGAACAGTCATGGTAATGTGAAATGTATCATGCACAAACTTTATAGGTTTGTAATAGGCATATCTATGATCTGTCCCTATACATCCCCCCTAATGTTAGGCTGTGTCCACATGTGATGCTCGGTTTTGTAGCAAGGCAGAACAGTGCAGCTGTAGAAGAAGGAGGTTCAGAGTGTGGATCTGATGTATGAATGCACTATATATATATATATATATATATATATATATATATATATATATATATATATATATATATACATACATGTATGTTTACATATGCACACACACATATGTATATATATATATATATATATATATATATATATATATATATATATATATATATATACATATATATATATATATACATACATACACAAACACACATAAGCATACATACACATGTATATATATATATATATATATATATATATATATATATATATATATATATATGTATATATAAATACATTTTCCCTACTGTTGAATAACGGTGCTGCATGATATGCTTAAGAAAACATCACACATATCTGCAGCTCAGATGGCTTAGTGGTAAATTGCTGTGGCTATGGTGTGGAGGGTCTTGAGTTAGACACTTGCAAGGGCTGATAATTTCATTTCTGGCCAGAACAAGGACTGTTGGATACAGAGTGATTACGGAACTTGTAAGCAGTTGTAAGCAGGTGTGAAATAGACAGTTATGTATGGTGTGGATTTTTTTTTTTTGGGAACAGATTGCCCTGTTTTTGTTAAGCTGAGAGTGGGATGTTGGGGAGGGATAGTAGGTATATTTGGGGAGGTAGGTTAGGTAGGATAACAGACAAGACAGCATACAGGGGTGGTATATGACACGTGGGAGGGCTAAACACCTTGGATGGGGAGGGGTGTTTGGAAGTCAGAAGCCCATGAGCTCCCAAATGGAAACAGTGGGATTGAGGTCCCCACCCATGGGCAGTCACCACTGTACCTTCACAGCCATGAAGGTGGCTGTGCTGGGAGCTGAGCAGGAGGGGCATGCTGACCCTCTAATTGTGCCACGAGGGCCTCTAGCTGGTGTAGCAGATCCCCCAATTCTCTGCAGAGCACCCTATACACCAGACCCTGGACTTGACTTCAGGTGACAGGATCCTGTCTGTGCCTGCTCCTGGGCGGGGGGCAAACACCATCACCTGAGGTGGTTCCATCTGAAGGTACTGCAGGACCAGTGGATGAAGAGGTCCTGGGGTGAGTCCAAGACGTGCTGTGGCCTGGTGCCATGGCCTGATGAGGTGGGAGAGGTGATTCTGCTGGGAACAGCCTTGCCAAACATGCTATTGTGTTGCAGATTTAGAACATATGTTTGTTAGTAATAGTCAATACAATCCAGGATTAGTTATAACAGCATGCATAGATATTCACATTAACCCAAAACACCAGATTTGGAACAGTTGTATAGCAAACAGAACACATGCATATATGGAACGACAGTGGCCAGTACAATGGCATGCAGGTTACATTGATAGCAACAGGCCACCAATGATAGTGTTTCAACATGGAACATGAATAGAAGCACATTTCAATATTTGTTGCACGATAGGATATATGTCCCAAGAGTAGGTTTGGTATAAACATATCCATTGATTTGTGTGTTCAGATTATTGTTGCAGATATGGTGGGGGGGCAAGAGAGATGTCAATTAACAACTATTATATCCTTGTAGTATGAGGTCCTCAGGCCTTTTTTCCTGTTTATCTAAACCTTGTCCTCACAATGAACAAAACATTCTGGAGGGATAGGTTCCTGACCCAGAGACTCCCCATACTCTGGAATAGACTGCCCATACATGTCAAGCAGAGTGCCTGTTTGGCCCTCTTCAAAAGGAACCTTGATGATTGGGTGCATGATAGGAAATTCACCCCTGGGGATCATGTCAGTCACCTGCTTGACAGGAGTCTAGGGAAGTAAATATTGTGGGAAAAAATATCCAGGGAATTGTTATGGCTAGGCTTATATAGGCCCTAGGGCCAATAACCTAGTACCAACCTATGAACCTATGAACCTATTATGTCTTCCAGGCACCATGTCTCGGGAGCGTCTCCTTGCTTATACCCCCCAGCAGAATGACATAATATAATAATAAACTTGATAATACAAAAAATTAAATCCAAACATAACTTAAAAAAGATGTGGACACAAACACCAAGTCTCCAACATGTAGAACACAAATTTATTATGTATACTAGAAGCACAAATAAAAACGGTTACGTGCTTTTCGTCTCTAAAATAGTAGACTTCTTCAGACCATCAGAAAAAATGAACTCTCAACTTATTTATATATATACCATGATTGTTTCAAAATTCCATTAACCAGTAATGCTTGGTTAATCATTAAATAATTCATTAGGCATTAAATGAGGCATTAAATGACATCAGCAACAAAACATGAAATAAATTAAATAAAAATACATTTACAAGTTCAGGAAATGTGTGTATATAGAAGAATAACAAAATACACTATGGCTATCATCTTATTGAGAACAATTTCCCCTACATCATATTTATAAATTATAACCGAGGTAAGTAGTGTATATGTATAAATAGTACTTCCCGGTCATCGCTAACATTGGCTCTCAAGGAGTGTGTTTGACATTACATTCTTCACAAGTAATTTTTAAAAACTAGTTATTTAAAAACAAACATATAGAACGTTCAGTAAAATATATGAATTGTTCAATAGAGTATATAATAGTAAAATATAAAATGTGATGTAATATGATATCAAATCAAACCATGAAACAAAAGGGGCAGTGTACAAAAAACAAAAACTACACTAAGGGCTATTTAATGCCTTAAATTATTCACTTTTAGAATTAAAGCAATAGAATTGACTTCATTTAACCCTGGGGGGGGGTTAGGAGTTCAGTCTTAGTTGCCAAATCAACTCCTGTCTTTCCAAAATTAAATGGTAAGGACCCCCTTTTATACTTGCTACAACCTGACAAATCACTCTGAAAAGGAAGTGATGGGTTGGGTGTTCAGAACAATGCCTAGCTAAATCATTAGAGGGTGACATTTTCCTGATATGATAAACATGCTCGTAGATTCTTTCTTTGAGTTTTCTGGACATCTTCCCAATATATGCTGGGAAGGCTACACAGCCAGCCAGGCAGACCACAGATTTTGAGTTACAGTTGAATCTACCCTTTGTCTTTACCTTAAAAGAACCTATTTCAAATTCTGTCCCTGTTGCAATATTTTTACAATAATTGCAACTCTCACACTTATAAGTACCTCCAGTTCTATTACAAATCTGAGGTTCCATTTCTAAAATTTGTTTTAAGTTCTTATTCTTTTTGTAATCAAAGGAAGGTGAATTACCTAGCTTTTCCAAAACCTCTGGTTCCATCATAAAGATGTTCCAGTTCCTTCTCAAAAAAATCTCAATTGCTTTTACTTCTCAACAAAAAGGGGTTACAAAACTACTAGGAATTCTCCTTGTAATAACTCCTACATCTTGTGTACCATCCTGATTTATATTCATGGTCTTTTCAGACCTCACATCCTCCTCTAAGGTCACCAACCTACTAATAGGTCTGAGTAGTGGTTTGTAAAACCCTTCTCTCCTTTTATGTACAACTTCTTCCACTAAGTCAAGGACTAATGTATTTGGGTAACCTCTCTTCAATATATGAATATATATATTGATATGAATACATTTAACTACTTGTCTACACTTAGTTCCAAAATACCCACACTTTTCGGGTTACCAAAATTACATAAAGACCAACAGAATCCACCCATGAGAGCCTTAGTTGCTAGTGCAAAATACATTGATTCCATCTTAAAGAAGTATATCGTAAATGAAAAGCAAGTGTGTAGAGACTCATGGGCATTTTTGACTTCTATCAACAACATTAAATATGATGAGGCTGTAATATTCTTAACAGTAGACGTAGTTGATTTGTATTTCTCCATCCCCACGAGGAAGGCATTCAGGGGGTAGTGGAGTGGCTGCTAGCACATGGAGCTAACAATAGAGAAATCAGACTATTACAGGAAATAATGGAAGTTATTTTAACTAACAACTTTTATATGTTTGACAATTTGATATTCAAACAGTTGGTGGGTGTTGCTATGGGTTCACCATGTGGGGGGAGCTATGCTAACTTGGTGCTGGCTAGTTGGGAACATAAGACCATCTTTTCGGATGGGGAATGGGCTGACAGAATAAAGATGTATACAAGGTTTTTGGATGACATCTTTATTTTGTTTAAAGGCACTGAATCCGAAGCCCAGATTTTTGTACAACATCTCAACAACAGCACCAGTTTTTTTAAGTTCACCCACACATTTCATGACACTACCATCACATAGTTAGACATCAAGTTAAAAAAGAACATTGAGGAACAGCAGTATGTTGCTAGAATATACTGAAAACCTACATACTCAAACTCCATGCTTCATTACACAAGTTGCCACCCATTACATCAGAAAAGATCCGTGCTCAAAGGACAACTTGTCCAAGCAGCAAGGATGGTGACAGATGATGTAACCTACCTTGAAGAATGTGCGATTCTTAAACTGATGTTCTTGAAGAGAGGTTACCCAAATACATTAGTCCTTGACTTAGTGGAAGAAGTTGTACATAAAAGGAGAGAAGGGTTTTACAAACTACTACTCAGACCTATTAGTAGGTTGGTGACCTTAGAGGAGGGTGTGAGGTCTGAAGAGACCATTAATATAAATCAGGATGGTGCACAAGATGTAGGAGTTATTACAAGGAGAATTCCTAGCAGTTTAGTAACCCCTTTTTGCTTAGAAGTAAAAGCAATTGAGGTTATTTTAAGAAGGAACTGGAACATATTTATGATGGAACCAGAGGTTTTGGAGAAGCTAGGTAATTCACCTTCCTTTGTTTACAAAAAGAATAAGAACTTAAAACAAATTTTAGAAATGGAACCTCAGATCTGTAATATAACTGGAGATACTTATAAGTGTGAGAGTTGCAATTATTGTAAATATATTGCAACAGGGACAGAATTTGAAATAGGTTCTTTTAAGATCAAGACAAAAGGTAGATTCAATTGTAACTCAAAATCTGTGGTCTACCTGGCTAGCCGTGTAGCCTGCCCAGCATATTATATTGGGAAAACGGACAGAAAACTCCAAGAAAGAATCTACGAGCATGTTTATCATATCAGAAAAAAGTCACCCTCTAATGCTTTAGCTAGGCATTGTTCTGAACACCCAACCCATCACTTCCTATTCAGAGTGATTTGTTAGGTTGTAGCGGGTATAAAAGGGGGTCCTTACCATTTAATTTTGGAAAGACAGGAGTTGATTTGGCAACTAAAACTGAACTCCTATAACCCCCCAGGGTTAAATGAAGTCACCTCTGTTGCTTGCATTCTAAAACTGAAGAATTTAATGCGTTAAATAGCCATTAGTGTAGTTTTTGTTTTTTGTATACTGCCCCTTTTGTTGCATGGTTTGATTTGATATCATATTACATCACATTTTATATTTTACTGTTATATACTCTATTGAACAATTCATATATTTTATTGAACATTCTATATGTTTGTTTTTAAATAGCTAGTTTTTAAAAATTACTTGTGAAGAATGTAATGTCAAGCACACTCCTTGAGAGCCAATGTAAGCTTTGACAGGGAAGTACTAGTTATACATATACACTATTTACATTGGTTATAATTTATAAATATGATGTAGGGGAAATTGTTCACAATAAGATGATAACCATAGTGTATTTTGTTATTGTTTTATACACACACATTTACTGAACTTGTAAATGTATTTTTATTTAATTTATTTCATGTTTTGTTGCTGATGTCATTTAATGCCTCATTTAATGCCTAATTAATTATTTCATGATTAACCAAACATTACTGGTTAACGAAATTTTGAAACAATCATGTGGTATATAAATAAGTTGAAAGTTCATTTTTTCTGATGGTCTGAAGAAGTCTACTATTTTAGAGACAAAAAGCACTTAACCATTTTTATTTGTGCTTCCAGTATACATAATAAATTTGTGTTCTACGTATTGGAGACTTGGCGTTTGTGTCCATAATAATAAACTTCCCTGTGCAACACCACAGAAACCTCTTTGGACGTACAGCACATGATCTGCAGGAGAGGTCTGCCCTATGGAATGACCTCGTCCACAGGGTAAACGATGTAGGCCTGCATAACCGCAGTTATGAGCAAGTGCAACATGGTTGCACTGATCTTATCTGCAACATCCATCAGCATGCTGCTGCAATTAGGAGGGACCAGCTAGCCACAGGTGGGGGTCATGCCAACCAGCCCCCACTGACACATGCTGAGGAGCTCCTCACCAGCCTTGGGGCATCCACCCACCAGCCAAGCCAGGAACCTGATGATAGCATTGTGGAGGTGGGTGCTACCCACACAGTGGATGAGGAGCATGCAGGTAAGGCCCCAGGGCACATTAGTAGACCACTGTTGCTTATCCATTTTCATCTGTAAAGTATCTTCATGCATATGTCAGATAACATAGTCTGTTGCTGCAGTGTAGTAATGAACAGATGTGCATAATCTGTAGTATTGTGGGTTTGTACTGTTGATGTACTGAAATGCTGCTCCCAACCTGTACCATTGCCATAGGTGTGGCTACTGACATTACATCTCTCACACAACTATGTAGGTCCCTCTGGTATACAACTTGGGCAGCAGCCTGTAGCTGGTGAGTATGGAGTTGTTTTGTTCAGGTTTGCCAATACACCGGCCATGTTATGGCCATGGTATTTGCCATGCACACATTTAATACACCTACCCATAATGCATGCTGCACATGTTCATTTATTGTTTCTGTTAACTGCACGGCATCACAGTGGTCACCATGGTGGCATATCTGAAGGGTATGTAAGAGTCCTGCAGTATACCTAGCAACCTGTCAGTGCAAGATGTGTGGACAGAGATGAACATAATGGTGGGACAAATGGCCTACAGTAGGGACATGTCTGAAACATTACCCTTATACAGTGGCTACAACAGTGTATACACCACTATTACAATGGCAACTGTTACAGATCTACACAACCGCATATCACAATACCACATTCCACACCTTTTACAACCTGTAATGTGTTCCTAACATGAGCAATGAATGTATAATATGGAATCATATGTTAGGACAATAAATATGGGGAATACATACCTTAAGAAACACTGGAAGCATATGTGTGTACACACTCCAAATAACATATCATGGAAGCAACTTTTGAGGTACTAACAGCATTCACACTTCTTGAGTATGCACCTTCCATCAAGTACAGGGCCTCAATGACACACCAAGTAATGATCTGCTTTCCAAGAAATATGTCCATGACATTTGCCCACTCACCTGCAACAGAGGCAGCCGTGGCTTGCACACATCTTACAAACCATGGAATGGATCCCATATCCAAAAGGTAGGAATGGGAGACGTAGCCTTACCTCACCATTGTATATACCATGGCAAACAGTACAAATCATCTTGTATGTGACTATGAAGTATGGGACAACATTAATGTAGAAAATAAACAGATGCCCATCCAAGACAGATGACAACACATGTTGCAAACTGGTTATGGAGGCTGACCAGAAACATGCAGCAACACTGAGGGACTTGCAGGTGTGTCTAGCATGTACTGCCTGTGCAGTACCTGTGTCAACAATCGCCTGGACTCTGCATAAGTGCGGCCTATGGGTTACGGTAATCACATGGAAAAGTTGTTCCACAGGAAACATCATTCAGGGCTCTCTACACATAGCCTATGCATAATGTCAAGTCTCCCAAAGGCAGGTGTTGCAAAGTGTAGTGATGTACCAAGACCAAGGCTGAAACCTATAGACAGTATTAAGAAAGATACATGTGGTTCACAAGCAACACCTCACTCCACCTCAGGCCCACCATCCCCATCTGTACCTTGCTGGTGCCAGTGTACACCTTTAGGTTTGCTGTACATTATCAGGAACTAGGCCAGTAGACATGGTGTTCTGAATTTGGAACACTGCAAAATGACACTCATGTGTGGCCCAGAGTTGTCAAGCATCTCCAATAAGGCTGAGGATGGGGAGGGGTGTCATCCTGAACACAACAGTGAACTGAAGCATACATCCAAAGCTCACTAAGAATGGCTGTATCTGAATGCAGTCAAGGTCATGAATTGCGCCAGACATAACCCTGACTCTACAGTAATAGTGAAGGCACTGTCTGACCTCCAAGGGCTGTGCACATGAGCTGACCTTGCAATCTGGCAGAGTTGGGGGACATTTGTAAGGCGGAGTGACCAAATAATGCCAGTGAAGATGGGCCATGCTAGTATACCCCTTCCAGGAATAGTGACTGCTGTAGTTCACTTAACAGGTGCTGCAACAAACCATCATGTTAAGGATGTGCACACTTATGCAACCCACATATTGTATGCATCTCAATCAGCATCTGCACAACTAACACATTTGTTTGATACTGCATTTGATTGCACAGGTCATATGTCGCATATCAGGTGCATGTAATATTAACATATGTAGTATTGTGGCCCAACTGCATATCATGGAAGAGGCTGGCATGTCAATAAGGGTGTGTACACTCCTCATAGCCACAGTAAGCTTTGAAGGTTGTCAGTGTAATTATATTTAATTGCTCATACATGCACTGTTGATAAGATCTGCAAATCAGAGGTCAGGCATTCACTATTGACATCTGTCCTCATATCATCCCAGGCATGTGTCAGACAAACACTTAAGGGCTGTGAGCAGCAGAGCAAACATAACTGCCACACATATACACATTCAGCAATGGTGTGTACACTCATGAGGTATGGTGCACAGTACATACCAGGGTGCTGAACAGGTCCACAGCAATACTGTGTACATGGGTGCAGTGTGTTCCAGGGGAAGGGGCATCACCTACTAACACAACTCATGCATCACAGAGATGTATAATGTTGGTAACAAGGATTGAGTATAGCTGCAGTGCATGCTGTTGAGTGCCATATGTCATGCATGTTGACTGTTGGGTAATGAGAGGTCTGTGTAATATCTTCGTGCCACCTCACCTGTAAGTGTGTGTGTGTGTGTGTGTGTGTGTGTGTGTGTGTGTGTGTGTGTGTGTGTGTGTGTGTGTGTGTGTGTGTGTGTAGAGGTAAGCGATGATGTACAGGTCTTAAATTACGTTTTTTGTTTTCCTCTCACAGGTGGCGAGGTGGGTCAGGGTCCCTCCTGCAGGCAAACTGATGTTAGTGTCCATATAGATACTGACAATGATAATAGGTATGGTGAGGCACAGGCAGGGTTGTCAGGGTCTGAAGCTGCACCATCAGTTGACATCCCACTTTTATCCACCCCATCCCCACACACAGTCACAGTGCCTATACATACCCCACCACCAGTGGCTATAAATGAGGGACAACTGGTGGGTGGTGGCATGGGACAGGACAATGTGGTGACTATGGCAAGTGTGTCTATACAGAGCAGCCATAGCCGGATGACCGGCATGGTATGATACAGGCAGATGTACAGGGGTGCTCGTAGGTGGGCTGCTGGCCATCATGCCCCTGGCAGAAGTGCCACAGCAGGTGTCACCAGACTCATGTTTCAGGCCATCATGGAGGCAGAGGCACATATGGAACATTATATCAGACAGAGTCTGAGGCTCCAGAGGGCTACTCATTCTGCTGTACTTGACAACATTTGTGATCTTGCAGGTGCCCACCGTTATTTTGCAGAGGTCCTGGATAGACGGTTGGTGGAGATGGTGGGAATCCGTGCAATGTCTGTGTTAGAGAATATTGTGGGAGTAGGGTGACAACCATGTAGACGTAGGTCAGTAACACCAACTGGTGGAGGTCTACGTGCACGTACAACAAGTCATAGCCTCTTCTGTAGTGGCAATACCAGCACCAGCACTGCAGGGGGGTGCTGTCCACACCACAACATAGCAGGCCATGTGCACATGGTCCTGGCTGGTCCCAACAGGGACACGGATCCAGTGGACATTTGGCATCATCAGGGAAGAGTACCATATCTGGCCTTGTACCTGGTAGCCCCATGGAACCCCTGGCAGGCACAGTTCTCGTGTCCGTGACCAGACATAGTGAACTGCAGACCATGCCATGTACAGTCTGCAGCTGTCCAACAAACCCCTGTATAGGGAAGCCACATGGCTGAACTTTGTGCATACATACACACACACACATCACCAACACAGCTAGGGCACCTCCATACCTACACACACCCATTTATACAGCCCAGTTAATAACAAAACCCCCTAACACACACACATGATGTCAACCAAATGGCTCAGCCTAGGTCTCTGGCAAACCCACAACACACCCTGTGAATATGATGATACCTGTGCCACATCCCTGTCATCCATACCATCGATGCAAAGACATGCTAATATGGTTCTGATGCACAGGGTGAATGTACTAAGGTTTAGCAATGTAATGCTGTGTAATATGTTTTCAAATGGAAAGTTTAATGCTTACATGTCAGGGTGTGCGGCTTTCCAGCCATGATGCATTATAGCTGTTATTAACACTGACTGATTGTGGTCTCCATAATATATTCAGTTTGTGTTGTAGGTGTCTATGTGTCAGTAGGATGTTGGTCTGCTGTTGTTTTCTACAAGGGGTATGGCACTATGGTGACACATTGACTGTGTCATATCCTGGGTACAGCTGAACACAAGTAACAGCTCTGTATAACAGTTAATGTATGTGCCACATGGCTGATAGGTCTGAAGGGTGTATACAGGTGAGTGCATGGTGGCTGAGGTCATCAGCCCTTCTACAGTAGACAATGGTAATTGTACTGGGGGCACACACCAAATGTTTGTGAATAACACACACACACACACACACACACACACACACACACACACACACACACACACACACACACACACACACACACACACACACACAGGCTTTGGTGTTAATGTAATACACAGAGAATACTGTACACATGGATGTACTTAATTTTGCAATGAACTCATTTTAGCCTATGTAATTCCACCAAGACAAAATAGGCAAAACATCACATCAGTAAATATTCAGTCTGCCAGTTTAATGTCATTGACAATGGTACTGGCAGGGTATATGTCCTCTTCCCTAATGTAGTGCAATCCTGGAGTTGATAAACATAGGTTTGCTGCTGTGGGTGGCACAGCCCTCCACTTTGGAGGGTGTGGGGTGGCGTAGAACCACACATAGTGTGATTGACAACTACTTAACCTGTTAACATAAACTGCACAGTATTACAGCAGACTAAGCGGGGGGATACACATAACAATAACCCCAATGAGGGTGTCTGTGTCCACAACATCCTCACCCAACTATATATACCAACTCCAGTATTGCCATACAGCTATATAGTGGAGAAGAGGGCATTTACACATCTACTACTAGTTTTGGTGGAATGAATTTCCATAAGATGATTCCTTTGAAATGTTAGCATTTGCCAGTCAGTTCTCAGACAGATAACTTCCTGGGACATGTATTTTCTGCAAACTGAAGTAGATCCCTTCACATACACACACACTTACTTGGCAACACTGAGAGTAGAACCCCTACCTAGGTACTTACTGATACCAATGTGTTTGGCCTTAATTGCACACACCACACAGCTTTTAGGAAAAGGTGTGTCCCGAGTTTCTTGTTAAGTGAAGAACATCACCAGGCTTTTTACAGTATGGTCATGGGGGATGTACTGAATGTTAATGAACAATACATAGAATGACATACTGTCATATACACATTGACAAACATATAACAATCATAGACACATCTGAGAGACCTGGGTTTATCAGTGCTAACTACCTTGTCAGTGAGTCCATTCTGTTAAAGATAATTTGCAGACAGCACATGCATGATTGGGCTGGATAGTGTAATCAGTTACCTGAGAGACATGTATTGGGGGTACCACAGTGTAAAGAAAGTATACCCAGCACCCACACCCCACATTGGATATTTTACTCACTGAAACCCATGATAATGCTCTGACATACCCACAATCACACATTGACCAGGACTACAATACATCTCCTTGTCTATCTAATCAGTGCTACTACAGGGATATGCATTTATTGCACATGCCACAGGGATAGTAGGGTGAAGGTTTGTCATGGCTCTCCTAATGTCAGCAACATCACTATCCCTTATAATGTATGGCAAGGTGTATTGTATTTGGAGAATGTGACCTCAGAATGCTGTATCCTACAAATATACACACTCGCACACATACACACACTAGCCAGGACTCAGAGGGTAACCCATGCCTATCTACCCATTTGTACAACAGTGTTATGCTGGTACTGCAAGCTCCAGGTAGCCCATAGGCTGAAGAGTGTAACAAGGTACATCTAATGTCCATTACAGCAGCAGCCATTTCTAACTATGGCAATGGGGGGTGTAGTGGGTGAGAAGGCCCTCAGGGTATTATTAACCTCAAGATTACAAACACACAGACACTGTTATTCACTGATACATTTGTCAGTACTGGGGTCCATAGGTGCAGTGTTCCTAGGTGTGTACCAGGATAATGTCCATGGAGAGATGAGAAGATATGGGGATGTGGATACAGTGATATCATGCCACCTAACATTTGTCAGCAGGCCATCTATCAACTGATGCCACTTGAGTGATCCCCAGGGTGACAATTAAATGCAACATCCAATCATCTGGCTTTCTCTTGCAGAGAGCCAGTGAGTTGCTCCAATTGACATGTATGCAACATATATTACATAACATGGCCAGTGTCCAGGGTTGGAGACCTCTACCCAAGCATGTTCTGTTGACTGTGATAGTCTAGTTGAGGTATCCATGGCATGTTGTGCATACAAGATGGGGTTTCCTAGCTGTGGCATTCATAACACAACTGGGCAGACATGTCAGTGTCAGTCAAGCATAGATTGCCTGGAAGCAACCAAGATGGATACCTGACATCTGTACATCTGTACAGAGGACAGACAGAAATCAGCTAGCCAACAGGTTATGCATTAGGACGAATGTTTTGACAGATAGACGTCTGACACTGATAGGTATGCCATTACTACATGACAGCAGCTCTCAATGAAATGTCCTATACACATAGTAGTCTACAGTTAATATCCATATATCAGATCAATATCCAGTAGCAAATATTTAATAACACACAGCTCACACACCAAGAACACAACAGTCAGTATGCAGAGTCCAGCTTTGCATGCAGGGGTGTATAGTTCCAGTACTACAATCTGCAATCTACTCTTACTTGGGAAAGCACTGTTAACAGTAGTAACATAATGAAACAATACATGCAAGTGTGACTGCATATAACCTGGGATACTACCCATGTATGAAACAAATACAAAGAGAAAAGTTTGTTGTACTAGCCATAAATATTCAGGTATCCCAAACACTATGCGCACACCCCTTGCTACTGTAATGACAGCACATAGAAGCATGTTATGAACATAGAATTAAATACACTTATTAACAATGTCATTACCCTGTTATTTTATCAGTCTGGAACATGATCACTGGTTACCAAGGCTAAGCTATGCATTGCTTAAATGTAAATGCTAAGCACATTTCCACATTGGTAAGTGCCTTTTCATTTAACTGTACATTAGCACCACTTACCATCATGCAAACCCACGCAAACTCACTTAAAGCTGCTCAAAAGTGCCTTAACCACTCTGTATCCAACTGTCCTTGTTCTGCCTAGCAACAAAATAAACAGCTGTTGCAGGTCTTGAATCGAGGACTCTGTACACTATAGTCAAAGCAGTCAACCACTAAGCAAACTGGAGCGGTGAAGACATTTGTTGTTTTTTCAAATATATCTGTCAGTACACATACTGAATAGTAGTGAACAACTGCTTTGATTTCTACAATTGTTTAGTACTTGTTAGTGAAAACAGTGTTGAATTAGTATGTTGTTATATCTAAATATACACATATCAGATAAATATGGTGGGATACATCTGGCAAGGTATACACAACACTCATGTTTACACATAACAAGGATATGGATATTATATATATATATATATATATATATATATATTTATATAAAACATATGCCCACAACATATACTGGAGTCATACCAGTCATACCTCAGCACCAATAGTCACAACCTCTTAGTGCAAGGGGAAGCCATGTAAGTACTGCAGGTATAAATGTGGAATGTTGCTACAGTAACAGGGGTTGTGTTAACATACATGTTGTGTGGGAAGTCACTTCTGATACTGACATGTACGCCATCAGTTACTGACAGATATCATAAGATCATCATAATGTAGTACCACACAAATCGCAGTAATGATCCTGTGGAATACAGCAGAGATATGACCAATAAACATGCACAGTCTGACACAATCTGGTCAGTCCAGAGGTATACACAGAACTCCTTAGTGCAAGACGTGTGGACCAAGCCTGACAAAGTGGATGTTTGCAGCCATGTAAATGGGGATATCACAAAAATACTAGAATAGATAATCTCACACAGTTGATGCATTCACACACTCCTGTCTGTCCTAACACATATTAACCAGAGAAGTAGAGGTCCCAAGCCCACATACTTCACAATAGTTAGTGACATACATCTTTACACCATCCCACTGCTTTTTCAGAAATACACAACAGTTATGGTGGTCAGGCAACAGTGCATCCAATAAATATCTGGACATAACATCACACTAGGTAAATACACTGAGCTGCTAGGCATGTCACAACACACTGTGCAAACTACAGGCAGACTGCCACAACACTGACCCAAGTTTCGTATGGGGGAATACACATGTACTGGCAAATATAGCAGGTGCTACAGGCATGTAACAGCATGGAGTAACAGACATCAGTGTGAAAGTGCACACCCACAACCAATCTGAACACAGTCACAGTCACATTATGGTATGCCTAAGTAATATGACAGTATATGGACTGTGTGAACAATACCACCCTCACACAGTAACCCTACATATACTGGGCCAATACACAGTGTAGTCTGATGCCTGACTGCGGTAAGGGACATGTGTCAGTCTGGCCCTACAAACATGTACGCTGATAGGATACCATAAACTGGAGCAGCATGCAACATCAGATAGAGCAGGACCAAGAACAATGGCATCTACCACAGTCTGTACACAGGCCAAGTAACATATTCACAATACACATTCTGTCAACAATCACCATAAGTGCACAGACCTCACTACTGTACACACTATAACAGAATGTCCAGGTTTTTTCTTCAAATATAAGGCCTACTATACATAACATGTCTAGCAGTCTGATATCTCACTGGCTTGTTATCAGGTATGATGTCAGTAAATAATGATGTACTGTAAATATGTACCTCTTACTGCATGACATATGGACAAAGGGTGATAGACTTGGCAGACAGAAGCACAAACACAGGGCCAATATTGACATATTGCTGTGATAAACTGAGACATTTCCTGGTGTAACAGGGTTTGTTGTGACATATCTCTTTTGAGGGATATGAAGTCAGTAACTCACATGGATGTCACCATGTACTGACTGCAATCATCAGAGTATGCTACTGCATATCTAAAGATAGGAAATGTGTGAGTAACACAACACATGTAAGACTCCAAACTCTGGACAGTCTGCAGATAGCCCTACAGGTGAGAGTTTCCTCAACCACATAACACTGTCATGCCAGACTTGAAATCATGTAGAACAGCCATACCCACACAAACCCTGTTAAACCAACATTACTCCAAATGTAGAACAGCAATACTTACATTCTATCCCCATGACTGGAACATCCCCCGCCTGTTTGTTGGCCTAACTCTACAGTGTATGTTGTAAGAGGTATTTCCAACTACCCTTTGTGATGCTGTTTGTCAAACACTCACATGAAGTCCTGCTCACAGTGAAGGAAAGGGCCCAACACCCACATGAAGTGCTTAGTTATAGTAGTGTGTTTCCATGCAATTGGCTATAGGAATGATATCACAGCTGTTCCACATGCAATTAGCAAGTGGGGACTGCAATTCATGCACAGGCTATCAGCTGATCATGAGCATTCCTTACAAAACTCAAGCTGCGTCCTATGCAAAACAGATGTACTTTTTCCACATCCACAAGGAGAGAGAGAGAGAGAGAGAGACAGAGACAGAGACAAAAACAAAGTAAAAAAGGAAGGGTGTAAGAGAGAAAGAGCCAAGCGTGTTTGTGTATGATCCGTGGGTGGAAAATGGTATCTGGGTATTATAACAGTTCCCTAAATTGTTTACTAATCCATACTGTCACATAGTAATTGCACATGGCTGTACACATTTATGGCTGAGGATTGTCTACAACAACCTCTACAGTGTTTGAAAACTGTTGGCCTTGTAATGTTGACAATGGGACATATAGGCCCTCAGTATAATGATGTAGCAAAACCCACACTGCAATGGATCCTGTCAGTACACACTCACCCCAACAACCACACAGGATACTGATGACACATGCACAAACACACACTTACCAGTACTGAGTTTCAAACCCCTACCTATGTATTTCTATTACAGTGTTATGCAGTTACTGCATGCTTCACGGAGCTTACATGTTGGAGAGCTGTCCAACAGTATATTTGAAGGTGAGTGACATTAGCAACAGTGCTAAAGAAGGGATAAGGGGAAGTATAGTACATGTGAATGCCCACAAAAGCAGGTGCCAATGGAGACACACACACACACTCTGTCAGGGAAACACACACATTATCACAATTGGCAGGATCAAGATTAAACCCCCTACCTAACTAGTTTGCTACACTACAGTATTACGCAGTTATCACAAGCGGCATAGAGATTATATGGCTGATACATGGCCTAAGGGTTATTTTAAGGTGAACGACATCAGCAGGCATGCTAAAGTAGGCCAATGGGAGGTGTAGTGATTGTAATTGGCTTCAAAATCATTAATCTCTACACACACACACACACACACACACACACACACACACACACACACACACACACACACACACACACACACACACACAGACACACACACTCACACACACACATGCACACACCCATTTGCCAGTACTGAAATGCACAGGTTCATTGCTTCACAGGTATGCAGTAGTTGAATGGGCCTGACGGCTGTACAAGGCTAGGCAAAGGGAATACCTTGGCAACAGGCCACATGACAATGGTCTCCAGTGGGGCTCAGGGGTATATTCTCTGGAGTGGTCCCCACAGGTGGGTATTGGGTTCACCATCCACTCATCTGGGTTACTATTGTAGGTGGCCAGTGATGTGCACTGCTTCCCATGTATGTGATCTATATTCCATAACATAGACAGTGTCTGGGTTGTTCACATGTCCCACACGCTTGTTCTTTGACATGTGGAAGGGTACTTGAGGTCTCTAGGGCATGTTGTGTGTACAGATTTTTATCTTCTGATGTAGCATTTCTGACCTCATTTGGGGAGACCTGGCTATGGAACTGAGGTCATTCTTGCACCTACATTGAGAGCATGATATAGGTATTCAGTGGAGTAACTGGCATCTGTCCATACAGGGCATGTATATAAGGCATGGTATTCCCTTTGTGGGTTACATTTGCACACTCTACTGTTGTTGCAGGTGTCCAGTAGAGAACATAGCAAAAGGGCCACTGTAAGCATTTATTTGCCTACTGCAGGGATGGAACAGGGTGCCAAGTCCTTTTACTTGCTGAATAACACACAGTCAGGAGATGTAACACATCACAGTACTTTCTGATGTCAGTGGCACTGTTGTGGTAAACAGGCATGTAGTCCACTGCAATCACACCATGTTTACTATCTGTGAGGCAATATGCAGGGAACTACCAGTATAGTGGTTGTTGCCTAGCCAAATGTGTTTGTGTATGAGACATGGGTGGAGAGTGTTCTCTGAGTAATAGAAGGTTTGCCTATGTTGCTCACCAATCCATAATGTCACATGTAGGGCTATGGATTGTCTACACCAGCCTCTCTGGTGTTTGACATCTGCTGTCCTTGTAAGGTGGACATTGTGACATATACTAGGTCCTCAACATAATAATTTAGCACAATCCACCCCACAATGCATCTTGTTAATACAAAATCACAGCAACTTCCACACAGAATACTGATGACAGACACACACACACACACACACACACACACACACACACACACACACACACACACACACTCACACACACACACACACACACACACACACACACACACACACACACACACACACACTCACACACACACACACACACTTACCAGTACTGAAATTCAAACTCCTACTTAGCTATATATTATTAACATAGTGTATCGGATTTATCGCATGTGCTATGGAGCTTATAGGATAGACATTGTCCCACGGTACTTCTAAGGTGAGGAACACCACCAGCCCTTGTAAATACTGGCATTGGGTGATGTAGTGGGTGAGAGATTCCAAAAATAATTTTACCCTAAACACACATTTACATTTGCCAGAGGTGAGGTTTAAACCTCTATCAAACAATCTGTATGGACCATTAGGTTACACATTTACTACATACACCACTGACCTGACATGGTTTAGGGTTGGCAACAGGTACTTCTAAGGTAGATGATATCTGCAGGACTGCTAAAGTCAGGCTATGAGATGTGTAATGGTTGTAAATGGAGCCAAAATCTTTGAGGTACACACATACACATGTACACACACAAACACTTGTGACAGATGAGATTCAAATCCATACCTGTGTAGTTTCTGCTACTACATTGTTCTGCATTTATGGCATGTGCCATCATGTTTTCATGTTGGAGAGCTCTCCACAGTTATCTTTGAAGGTGACTAACATCAGCAGCAGTGCTAGAGGAGAGGAGTAGGTGTGAATGTCCATACTATCAGGTATTATTAAGGACACACACACTCTCTCACACAAACACACACAGTTGCCATGTCTGGGATTAGAACTCCTACCAAACTAGTATGTTATACTATAGCATTACATAGTTATCACATGTGCCACAGAGCTTACAGGGTTGGCCCTTGTCCAAAGGGGTATTTCAAGGTGACTGACATCAGCAGACTTGCTAAAGTAGGGCAATAAGAGGTGTAGTGACTGTGAATGGCCTCAAAATCATTAATCTCTACACACACAAATACACACACACACACACACACACACACACACACACACACACACACACACACACACACACACACACAGAGTTTCACAGTTGCGATGTCAGGGATTAGAACTCCTATCTAACTAGTATGTTACACTATGACATTATGCAGTTATTGCACATGCCATGGAGCTTATAGAACTGGCCCCTCTCCAAAGGGGTATTTCAAGGTGACTGGCATCAACAGGCTTGCTAAAGTAGAGCAATGGGAGGTGTAGTGACTGTGAATGGCCTCACAATCATTAAGCTATACACACACACAGGGTTTCACAGTTGCCATGTCTGAGATTAGAACTCCTACCTAACTAATATGTTATACTAGAGCATTACGTAGTTATCACATGTGCCAGGGAGCTTATAAGACTGGCCCTTCTCTAAAGGGGTATTTCAAGGTAACTGACATCAGTAAACTTGCAAAAGTACGGCAATGGGAGGTGATGTGACTGTGAATGGCCTCAAAATGATTAATCTCTACACCCACACAGTTTCACAGTTGCCATGTCTGGGATTAGAATGCTCACCTAGCTAGTATGTTACATTATAGCATTACACAGTTATCACAAGCACCACGGAGCGTATGGGGTTGAGATTTGGCCAGAGGGTTATTTCAAGGTGACTACATCAGCATGCATGCTAACATGGGCAATGGGAAGTGCAGTGTGTGTGAATGAGCCATAAACCATTCCTCTGGAAACACACACACAACACTCAGTCACACACAACTTGACGTTTGACAGGACTGAGTATACAAATGCTAGATGAATACTGATTTGTACAATCATGTTACACAGTTATCACTAGCACCACAGACACTATAGGGCTGAGGGCTACCAAAAGCAAATGTCTACAGTGATTGGCATCTGCACATCATGTGATATTGGCCAATTGGATGTGTGGTGGGTGGGACAGGACTCATGATGGAAATCTCTCTGTCACTGTCTGTCTCTCTGTTCCCCACATCTCTGTGTGTGTATGTTTGACCTATTATAGTGTGTTGGCTTGGATATGTATGAGTATTCCTATTCAATGTGTGTGCAAAGCATGAATGGTGTGCAATGTGGTGTGTGTGCACAGACATCTGCGAATGACAGATATGGGTAGTCCACTGTTGTTGTCAGACATAGGCTTCATTTCTCTAAGTGTAGGATCATGCCCAGTATGACCTTCTGTAATTTGTTGTCAGACATGGGCTTCATCTCTCTAAGTGTGGGAGCATGCCCAGTATGACCTTCTGTATTGAGTGTGTGAATCCATTCCAGGTAGGTTGTACTCCGGTCCAGGATTTTGTGTTCTACACCTACAGCTAGCAACCTGTTTCTGCAGGATATCTGTAGATAGGTTGACAATATGGAGTCACAATGGGCAAAAGATAGTAGGATACTCTAACTATTGTGTCTGTGCTACTTGTGTTACATGGTTGGTGTTAGCAGACATTCAGACATATGTACTGTTTTACACTGTGATGTATTATCTCATCAACGACTGACAGATATATTTATTTGCTCACAGTTATTTCCTGGGAAATACAAGATGAATGACGCTGGGTCCAGTACTGTGGTCTGCAGCCTACATATTCTTGCACACTCATGCCATTTTGGAGGGGTAGCTGCAGACACTTGCTGATGAGTCTGTGTAAATGGTTCAGCACCTTGGTACTGTGGTGGCTGAGGATCCCCTGCTTGTACATGTATCGACATAATAGAATGGTCATATCCTGCTGTGGCCATACCTCTCGGCTGTACAGATTCACCCAGGTTACCCAGAGGCAGGGCTCATATATCTGATCAGTTCCCCTTCACATTATTGTTTACAAGCAAGTTTGTAGCCACCCATTACTGAGTTTGTAGGCAAGGGTAGTATGGCAACACATCAGAGTTTCAGACTTCACACACTCCATGGCGTCCATGCTTCTACAGCCTCCCCACTCTGTTATTCTATGCTCTTCCTAACATTATGCGAGCGATATCTGAGAAGTATCCCTATATTTGTCCCTTCATCCCAGCTGCATTTAGGGGTTGGTCCACAGTTCATGCAGTAGGATATGGTGGGCATGCTAATGGGATTTGTCGACATGGCCTTTTATTTGTGTTCTGTGGACTGTGTTATGTTGTTAGTTGGGACCCCATGATATAACATACATTGTACGGGTGAGGCACAGGCATTTGACAGAGGACTGTAGGGAATTTGGTAGTGATGCAGGCCATCTGAAGCAGGCCAGTGCATTCTGTCACTCCTACAGTCCCAGGCTGCAAGCCACTGCATTCCCCTGGGGTGAAAGGGTAAGTGTGCAAGGTGCTAATGGCAATAGTTCCTGTCCATATTAATCCATTGTTCTGGATGCTGGCAGGGTGCAGCTTACAGCTAGGGACACACCTGCATGGGACACCTCTTTAGCATGCTGCATTCTGTGGGTATTCCCATACAGAATTTAGGGTCATACTGTACTCATTCCCAACAGCAGGGATATTACCTGTGATAAATCTGTGGCTGATGGTGGGGTGAGCTGAGTGCATGTGTGATATAGAAGCTTCTTGCAGCTGACTCACAGATATACCTGGGACATTCCCTTTATGCTGCCTTGTGTGGGGACATAGACAGTCTCATTACTTCATAACTGTGCCTTTTGTGGTCTGACGGTGATTGGCCAGACAACATTAGTATTCCATACTGCACAGACAACTAATGTGCTGCTAACCTGTATGTACAATTCTAAAGGTGTGTGCAGTTGACATTTAAATTTTATGTACTCTGTCTAGGGTACTTCCACCTGTGTATTGTGTGTATGTATGGGCCCACATTCATGGCATGTCCATCTTTCATACAGTGACAGATATTGACATCTGAACAGTGAGTATGGATGACTGCTGAATTGGGTCTTGCTGGGATGCATTGTAGATGGCACTGCAGTTGTTAGACCATGGCCTTGCCATCAACAGTACTGGCCATAGGCCACCAAGACACAACCCTCTATGCCTACATGCTGACCACTTCTGCACAATATACAAAACACAACACCTAAGACACAGAAGCCTGCATATTGTAAACATGCAACAATCTATCCTGTAAATTGGACCAGCTCAGTTAATCTGTGCTCCACTGTTATTAAACCCACATGTACATGTTACTGCATTTCTACATAGGATTGTGGGGGGAGGCACACCTGACAACTGTAAACATTTGCTATGACTGTACTGGTATTTCAGGTACTCTGTTGGCTTCCATTTCATTTTGTATTCTGACCTATCATGCAGACTAGAGGCATATCAGTAGAGTACAGATCTTAGGTTTTATTGACCTATATTTCAGTTTCAGACTTCTAACCCTTCAGAACTAACCTACAACTGCCAGACCTGTTGTAGTCTGTCTGTGCAGGTCTGGAGGGGGGCTGTTCTCCATTGTCATCAATTGGAGGCTTTAGCACAGCCTTTCTTTATGGTCATCTACACCTGTCCTGCTGGCTGAGGCTGTTGTCAACACCTTTCCGGCTGGCTGAGGCTGTTGTTGGGTATGTGAGCCTCTCTGACATGCATGTGTGTGTCCTATGGACACACATTTGGGCCACCACATGTATTGCAGTGCGATTTGTCACCATGTCTAGTACTGCCTACTTTGTTGACACCAGTGTTTGATATGGATTTCATGTTGCCCATATACATGTCCACTATCTGCTGCGATCCCATTCAGCCACCCAATTCCCTTGCATGCTCACATCCATACCATAGATACAACTAGCAGAACATACTACTCCATTCAGCAATTGACAGGAAGAGTGACTTACCTTGTGGCTGTGCCAGTATTGTGGATGGTGTTGGAGGGCTGACTATGTCAAATGCACATAGTACACTCCCTATACACGGTAAAGCACTGGTAGTGTCATGTCTGGCATCCCTTTTACTGTATGTGCCAGTCAGAGAGAGGTGTTATTCCCTGGCTCCCTACCATGTCAGTGTATGTGCTATGTGTTGCTCTTTGCCAAAGCCTGGGCATACTCGGCATGCCTCCTTCTGCCTACATGGGCAGGCTCAGATTTTTCCTCCTCCGAGTCACTCTGTGTCTGTGCTGGCCTTGGCAATGGTGGGGGGCTGTGTGGCCCTGCCCCTTGCTGTTCCTGCTGCAGCTGTTTCTGCAGGATCATATTGTGTAGCATGGCACATACAATGAAAATGTGTGTACATGTAGCCGGAGACTACTGCAAGGCTCCACTGGATATGTCCAGGCACCGGAACCATAACTTGAGCATCCCAAACACATCCTCTATTATGATTCTGGTTTGTGTGTGTGCCTCATTATGGAGTTCTTGTTCGGGTTTGTGTGCATTTCTGATGGGTGTCATCAACCACAGCTCCAGTGTGTAACCAGCATCCCCCACTAGGTGGCCATATGTGATGTCCCCACTGACAAATCTCTGGTACAGCTATGTCATATGCCAGATGTGGGAGTCGTGATAGCTTTCAGGGCTGCCAGCACACACATTCATGATAATCCTCTGGACATTGCACATGACCTGGCAGTTGATGGAGGGGAAGCTCTTGTGGTTTATGTAGACCCTACCCTGCTCATCAGGTGGTGCTTTGATGTGTATGCGCATGCAGTCTATAACACCCACTACCTCTGGGTATTCTGCTATTTGGTGGAAGAGATGCATATTGCTGGTCAATGTCTGACGAGTGTTGAGGAAATATATGTGCTCACCAACATGTGCTGACATGGCATCCAGGAATTGGTGGAATACCCTGGATGCTGATGCCTGTGAGATCCCATGATATCCTCAGTTGGCCTTTGAAAGGTACCTGTGACTAGTATTCTTAAGCTTACGCTGTCAAAGGAAAAAACTTCAAAGACCAATACACGTAAGGTTCAGTTAAGGCACTTTAATTTACTTGCAGCAAGGAGACAAAAACATGCAAATACAAGGATTTGTCTAACTACTAACAGGAAGTATGTTCATTCTTATACTATTTTACAAGACATGGCCTTCTAAGCTGACGTAATCAAGCACAACTTTTAGCATTGTTCTACAGCAGATGTTACTTCAGATTTTCTGCTGACATGACTAGATTTGTGAGAAACTTTTCAGAAAAACAACCTGGCCTTGGTGACTATTAGTCCGTTTGCAAGCATCTATTGTACAGTATTACTTTTCAAGGTACTTTTCTAATACAGATACAAGCAAATGCTGATTGCAGTTCATACTTTCAAGCAGGCTTTGTACTAATTATCTGTAACTTCTACAGCTGTGTATTTTCTCATGGCACAGCGAAACTTCTTGTCTAAGTTTCATACAAGTAGTATTGTTCTATTCATTATTTTCCTAACACAAGCAGAAAATCACCTGCTTCTCAGTAAATTTCCAAGGCACAAGCAAGATTTTAGCTAACAGTACAAGGTCAGAAAGCAACTGCAGTTTGTACAGATGTATGCAGTATGAAATAGAATAAATGTGTTAACTCTTTTCAAGCTTCTAAATGCACAAAGCATATTGCTAATACACACATTAATACATATTTTTCTAACATTTCCCCCTATTAATACTTTTATTCTACTTTCAAAATAAGCATAAACAGTTTTCTTCTCCTAACCTCTTCCACTCAGGATTTGCAGTTAAGAGAGTCATTCAGTTTAGACTTATGAAAGCTTTTTAGTCTTTTAACAGTTCTTCAAACTCAGTACTTTGATATAAGGTTTCAGAAAATGACATGTCTATAAGGTCTTTAATCAGTCTTTTCATGCAGGGGATACCACAACAAACACATACTCCCAGTAGGAGCATACCTACACAAATGGCAATCAGGATGTTCATTAGGATGGTACCCCACCCCCCAAACCATTTCTGGAAAAAGTCTGTCAGTGGGTTTGGGCCTGGTTTGGTCATGGCCGACACTTGCTGAATTACCTCAAGATGATTGTCTATCTTGTGTTTATGGTCAGGAATATATGAACAGCATTCTTCTTGGATTAAAGCGCACATACCACCTCTCGCTGCTAGTGTGAAGTCGAGAGCCATGCAGTTTTGGAGCACTACAGTTCTCATAGCATTCCCTTCATCAGTCACCAATTCGCGAGTAGAAAAAGTTGCATTGCTCATTACTTCGAGAAGTTTTGACAGTTTTCTCAGCTCCCAGATCGATTTCACTGCTCCATATGCTGGTAATATACCTGCCCACGATATAACGCTATCACTCAAGTCCATGTGTGTCAGTCCTTTGCCTAGAAAGTGATGGTCTTTCCAACACGCATCGATTTGTCCCACTGGATTTACAGGTTTCTTGATGACTTCTCAGACATTTCGAATTTTCCCATGAGGCAAAACTGCAGTGTGTCGTATGGCCGGAACGAGGTAACCCAAAAACCAACTGCCAGACCAATTCTCAGGTAACCATTTGTATGCCTTTCTGCCACACACAAAATAACAATCCTCTACTTTAGTAGTAACGTTGCTATGAATGTACACTCGCCCTGCATGAAACATTTTTCTATCAATTATAGACAGCTGTTTATAAAGAACAGAATTATGTTTTACTTCGAGTGTTTTGTGCATCAATCCAAGAAATGAATCATAGTTTGTATTACAATAAAGATCTACTTTGTTACCTTTAGTGTAACATCTATAAGGAACAGTCACATTGCAATTGCTCCAACCCACCTGAACAGTATCATTTTTATAAAAACACACAGTTCCTTTTTGTGGAACAGACAAGTGCAATGCTATTTTATCTTGTGCTGTAATGGTTGAAGTATCATAAATCAAGTTCTCCCAGGTCTCATTGACCCCTAGGGGGACTGTAGTCATTAATAACCCCCCATATGCTGTCGGCAAAGCTGTGCAAATCCAGCAATTTGAAACATTGAAAGTCTCAGCATACACATATTTAATTGCCTGGTAAGTGTTAAAGTTTGGATGCCAGTTTATGAGTAAAGCTTCACGTTTATTCAGTTCAGTCTGCGTGGCTGGGAAAAGAAAAGGCCACAACAAAAAGATTATTGTCACTAATACAGTTAACAGGATGATTATGCAATACTTCTGAGGAAAGGGTTGTTCTGCATTCCTGTTTCTTCTGGACTCTATTATTTTTGCTCTTGGCATGTAACAAGATTTTTGTCCAGTTCAAAGTTTTTAACTAATTTACAGTGTGTCAGGTGGATCCAGGAGGCACACTCCGCAATTTTGACTGCAGTGGGTGTTGACAAAAGCACTTGATATTGACCTTCCCACTTTGGAGATGCCCAATTTTTCCTCTTAACTATCTTCAGCCAGATAAACGCTCCAGGGGCACTGCCACTTTTGACGGTCTGGTTCGTTCTCTATCTGAAACAGAATTTAACTGCAACAAATGTTTAGAATTTAACAAATTACGCATATACTCTCCTAATGTACTGTCAGCTTCCTGGTCCGCAGGCATGAGAGATTTCCACTGAGGTATATAGTAAGCCCTTCCAAAGAGCTTTTCAAAAAGAGTCAATCCCTTTGCATTCGGAACAGTTCTCATGCTCAACAGTGCCAGGGGTAGACAGTACACCCAGTTTCTCTGTGTTTCTGTCATTAATTTTCTTAGCTTACTCTTTAAAATCCCATTATGCCTCCCTACTAGCCCTGCTGATTGTGGGTGGTATGCACAATGATTCTTTAGAGAAATACAAAAATGTTTACTTAACTGCTGTATGGTCTGATTCACGAAGTGTGTGCCGTTGTCACTGTAGATCCTTTCCGGAATGCCGAATCTAGGGATGATTTCTTTAACAAGAACTTTGGCCACCGTCATAGCATCTGGATTTTTAGTCGGAAAGGCTTCCACCCATCTGGAAAACATATCTACAATGACAAGACAATACTTCTTATTTTCACATTTATTCAACTCTATGAAATCCATACAAATCGTATGAAATGGATACGGTGGTGTAGGAAAACTCCCTTGCTTGGGCTTTAACACCCCTTGTGCATGATGTTTATTACAGATGTGGCATAACGAACAAAATTATTTAGAGTAGTTTGTAAATCCGTACATCGTGAACACATGGTTCACCAGCTGTACCATCCCCCCTGTTGAGACATAGTACTGCCCATGGTTCAACAAAACTGCATATCTAAACAAATTAGACGGCAATATCGGTTTTCCTTCTTTAGAGATGTACAGCCCCTTTTCGAGAATTGCTCCTCGTTTTACCCATCTTTGTTTTTCAGTTTGCGTAGTAAGTGTTTGCATTGTCTTTAACATTTCTAAGTCTAAAATCTCAGAGGGTTGTAGTTCCTCATTCAAAAGAAATACTTCTGTAGCTGCCTGCTTTATAGCTGTATCAGCTCTCACATTAACTTTTGAAATCCTGTCCTGTTGCTTGGTATGAGCTGTGCATTTACAAATAGCTACTTTCTGAGGTAACTGAATAGATTCTAAAAGATCTAAAATAAACTGTGCATGATTGATTGGTTTGCCAGTAGATGTTATCATTCCTCGATTTTTCCACTGTTGCGCAAAAACATGTACAGTAGAAAAAGTATAAGGGCTGTCAGTAAAAATGTTCACACATTTATCCTTTGCTAAGGTACATGCCCGTGTCAATGCAATCAATTCTGCTGCCTGTGCAGATAAACTATGTGGCAAAGATTTCGCTTCTATAATGTCTGTGTCAGAAACTACTGCATATCCTACTAGGTTCTGTCCTGCAGGACCCCTTTTGCATGAGCCGTCCACGTAGTATGTCACCTCGGCATCATCCAAGGGAACATCCGTAAAATCTTTTCTAGGCAGTGTCTTTTGCTCAATCACCTGCAGGCAGCTGTGTGGTGTGCCATCTGCAGGGGTTGGGAGCAAGGTAGAAGGGTTCAAAGTCGTACATCATTCAATTGTCATATGAGGTTGGCTCAACAATATAGTCATACAGGAAAGATGCCTAGTAGGGGAAAGATATGCTACCTTTTCTTGTAGTAAAATAATCTCGACTGCATCAGGCACTCTCAATGTGAGAGGGTGGAACAACACTACTGAGGCCAAAGCCTGTACTGCCATTGCAGCTGCAACTGCTGCTTGTACACAGTGATGTAAAGACCATGCCACTGGGTCCAATTGTGAGGAATAATAAGCAACAGGGCGTTGCTTGTCCCCATGCTGCTGTGTTAACACTGATGTCATATAACCTTGCTTACAATCTACAGTTTGGAAAAAACATTTATGATAGTTTGGTAATCCCAAAACTAATGAGGATGCTATTAACTATTTCAGTTTGCAGAAAGCAGATTCTGCTTCTGGTGTCCATTGTAATAAATCCTGTGCTGCCATAGGCTTTTTATAAATCAGGTTAGTCAACGGTGCAGATTCCAAGGCATAGTTTGGAATCCAACTCCGACAAAATTAGTCATACCCAGGAAGGACATAATTTCCTTCTTGGTAGTGGGTTTTGGTGCTTGTAAAATCACTATTTTTCTGTCCTCATCTAATGTCCTACCTTCCTTGGATATTACATATCCTAGGTATTTAACTTGTTTTTTCCAAAGCTGCAGTTTATTTTTGTTTACTTTATGTCCTTCAGTGGCTAAAAATTGTAATAGCGCTATGGTATCTTCTTTGCAGTCTTGCTGGGTGGGGGATGCCAGCAGGATATCGTCAACATAAAGCAAAATCTGACTACCTCTTGGTGGGGTAAATCCCTCCAAGTTGCTTGCCATTTCTTGTGAGAATATTGTTGGACTTTCACAATACCCCTGTGGTAGTCGCGTATATGTATACCTTTTCCCCTGAAATGTGAATGCAAACCAATGCTGGCTGTCAGGGTGTATCGGTATCGAAAAGAATGCATTGCTGATATCTACCACAGAAAAATATTTCTGTTGAGGTTATAAATCATTCAACAGGGTGTGTGGGTCTGGCACCGTAGGTGCCCTTGGTATTACTGAGTCATTTACAGCTTGTAAATCTTGGACCATACACCACTCTCCATTCGCTTTCTTAACAGGAAATAAGGGTGTGTTACATGGTGAATCAGGAGATTCCACCAGCACCCCTTCCTTAAGTAAAGCTGCTGTAATAGGTTTGATTCCTACCTCTGCATTTTTCTTAAGGGATACTGTCTCTTTTGTGGTCTAAATGCTGACTTTGCCATAATAGTAACGGATCCTGCTGTACGAATAAGTCCTACATCTGATTTTCCTGTCGACCAGAGATTTTCTGGTATATTCTGTAAGGCATTCTCTTCCTCCTTCAATAGGAGTGCCAATCAGCTCTCCTTGCTAGACTGCAAGTGTATAGCTGGGTGGGTCTGAGTTATCCAATTCAGCTTCTGCATTTGTATTCCTTGTTTTGACAGTTCTAACTCTGTCTGTTTTTCCCATCTCGTGACTTTCTCTCCTAAGTCTACCCATTTTACATTCTTGTCCTTAGTTAAGCTAACATGTGGTAATCGATTAGATTTATAAAGTGCAAACTCCTGGGGCAACGAACAGCTGACTACACTGTTCCCTTCTGTGTCCCAGTACAGATTACGTAATACCAATCGGTTTGCACGATTTCTAAACAATTCTTGCTCATATTCCTTATTAGGTCCCGGTGTATTACAATAATACAGAGTACAGTGCAGAAAATGCTGTTTATCAATGTCAAGGGAGGGGAAACTTGCTGACAGCTATGTTCATCAACTCTTCGGTCACTGCCCCTGGACCAGTCGTAACCAAGTCCTGACTGTACCAATAAAACATTTCACCCTCCGATTGCACCGCAAAGGTATCGATTTGTTGCTGTACTTCCATACCCTTCATAGTCGGAACTACTGCTATACCAAATAACTGCATAAGGTCTCTGCCCAAGAGGTTTACTGGGCATTTTGCAGATACAACAATTTTGCATTAATGGGTCAATCCTGAAACAGGATCAGTTATCACAATATTATGGGAGAGGGGCTCCCGATACAGCTGTCCATTAGCTGCTTTCACTAATATGTAATCTGGTGACTCTGAATTCTCTGGCAATTTGGAGGGATGTACCAGGGTCCGTGATGCCCCTGAGTCACACAAGAATCTGACTTCCCTCCCTTCTACCAGGAGTGTAACTTCTGGTTTCGTGTCTGCTAAATAGAGCTCTAAGCTCAATAAAGCCAAATCCAATATTTAATTTTCTTCACTATCCGTGACTTCTTGCACTTCCTCTATTTCTTCTGTCACATTCTCTACTCCCTCTATCACATACTCATTTGTCCTTTCTCTGCTATCCCCTTCTAGTGATTCCTGACTATCATATAGTCAGTCCTCACCCTCCTTATCCTCCGTGGTTGCCTTCTTGTTTTTCTTGCAATCCCTTGTCAAGTGTCCTTTCTTGGCGCATTTAAAACATTCACCCCTTTTCTTTCACCCTTCAAAGTCCTCTGATCGTTGATCAGATTGTTTGTTCCCCTGGGCATTTTTCTTGCCCTTTTTCCCAGACTGTACTACATATACTTCTGCTCCATCTTCTACAGAAAATACTTGAGCTTTCTTTTTCTTTTTGCTATTAAAATGCCTTTCGGCATGTCTAGCATATTCAAGCAATGACTGTAACCTGCTTGTACGATGATCTACTACGTGTTTTGTAATAAAGCTGCTTATAGGTGCAATACTGCCTTTCAAAAATGCATTCTTTAACTGCTGCTCATATGGGGAATCATGTGTCTGATCTTCAGGAGCCTGCATTCCACAATGGTTATTAAAACATTCTAATAGTCTGGCATAATATCGGTCAACAGTTTCACCTTCCTGTTGGATGCATTGATTAATGCAAGTCCAGTCTGCCCTAGGCTTCCATTTCTCAGAGATTCAGTCTGTAAGACATTTCACTCTGTTGTCTAACTCTGCACTGCTATGTGGGAGGGGCCTGAGCGCAATATCACGGGGATTCCAGTCGCTACTAACCATGTGCCAATTTGGTCCCACAATTTGTCTGACTACTTTTTCTACTTCTTCTCCGTTTAAATTATAACTCAGCCTCATTCCTTACAAATCTTCTAAGAACTTTCTAAAATTAACTTTTGGATGGGGAATTCCCTCAGTGGCTTTCCGGATGTCTTCCGGAGTCCAGGGTCTATACACTAGAATAGTTGGGTCCTGACCTTCTTGTCCTGCCTGAGGATTAGGCACTTCTATAAGTGGGCATATTGCTTCTTCACTCATAAATCGTGAATTCCTACCCATTTGATATAACTCAATGTCCCATTTTGAGTTTCCTGCCCGTGTTCGAGACCTGGTCTCGACAGGATCTCTAGCAAATGGTTTTGCTTTTGTAGGGTCTCTACTCACAGTGACAGTAGAATATCGTGGGCGTGGACTAATTTGTTCACTTGCCTCATATTCTGGTAAGGGAGGTGGAGGGGCTGACGCTATTACTAAATTATTGTCCTCCTTATCTAAAAACATTGCTTTTGAATTATTACTCTTTTGTTCCCTTCGGTTTACTTCCTCAATCCACCTGTGTGCCTGAGGAATTCCTAATTGACGTTGCTTCTTTACCCGACCTCTAGAATTGGTTTTAAGCTGTTTGACAAGTTTGACATGTGAGGATTTTTCTAGTTTACCATCAAATTCATACTTATTAACCCATTTTGAGTAGTATTTAATATTATCAGCACGCTGTGACTGCATGTATTTCGCATCTTCATTTAATGGCGGATTTTGGGACCTTTTTGTACAATTATTACCCATTTTTGTTCTACCCTTTTAATCGTTACGTAACACCTTATTTTTAACGTGGTACCACGGATGTTTTTATAGTCTCTTCAGAATGACTGCCTACCTGCTCTGTTTCCCTGATCTATGACAAGACAGTAATCTTTCTGTCCCTGACTTATAAATAAAGTCTTAACAGAACAAATACAAATCTAGTCCTTGATCTAAAACTGAAAAAGGAGGTAGATTCACCTTACCTGAGCCTTTGTGATTGATCACCTGGTTCGAGTAAACCCGTCCTTCAATCGCAGATCAGAAAGTGGCTGGCCTCTTTTGTATGACAATTCAATTGGAGGACTTTTCAAATAAGAAGAACCGATGTGGTTTCTTCCCCATACGGTTTCAAGCCACCTGGCCTGTCTGATCCAAGGCGAAGTGAAGGTTTCCGGTCCGAAGGGCCAATCTGTCAAAGGAAAAACTTCAAAGACCAATACACGTAAGGTTCAGTTAAGGCACTTTAATTTACTTGCAGTAAGGAGACAAAAACATGCAAATACAAGGATTTGTCTAACTACTAACAGGAAGTATGTTCATTCTTATACTATTTTACAAGACATGGCCTTCTAAGCTGACGTAATCAAACACAACTTTTAGCATTGTTCTACAGCAGATGTTACTTCAGATTTTCTGTTGATATGACTAGATTTGTGAGAAACTTTTCAGGAAAACAACCTGGCCTTGGTGACTATTAATCCATTTACAAGCATCTATTGTACAGTGTTACTTTTCAAGGTACTTTTCTAATACAGATACAAGCAAATGCTGATTGCAGTTCATATTTTCAAGCAGGCTTTGTACTAATTATCTGTAACTTCTACAGTTGTGTATTTTCTCATGGCACAGCGGAACTTCTTGTCTAAGTTTCATACAAGTAGTATTGTTCTATTCATTATTTTCCTAACGCAAGCAGAAAATCACCTGCTTCTCAGTAAATTTCCAAGGCACAAGCAAGATTTTAGCTAACAGTACAAGGTCAGAAAGCAACTGCAGTTTGTACAGATTTATGCAGTATGAAATAGAATAAATGTGTTAACTCTTTTCAAGCTTCTAAATGCGCTAAGCATATTGCTAATACATACATTAATACATATTTTTCTAACATACACATACCTTGGTATCCACTGGGATAGGTTCCCCTCTGTTGGTACTGTGTGTGAGGTGTGGCCGGCACAACTTAACAATTTGCTGTAGGATGTCCCTGTCTATCCTATAGCGCTCCACTATCTCCAGCTCATGTAGCCTCTGGTAGGTTACCCTGAGTTTGTACACTCTTCTCCGTCTCCTCACTGTGGGTCGGTCATCAGCATTTTCATCCTCACCACCCTCAGCCTCTTCCACATATTGATGTATGAGAGTGACAGCAGCCCCTATCATTTTGTTAATTTTGTCAGGTAAAATTTCCCCATCTGTGTACACCGATGGTGTAGAATTTGTGAGAAAAACCAGAGGGAAAGGTGCTTGCATAGTTTATAGTAGTGTGCTGGGCTGGGCTGCTGCCTGTGTAATTGGCTGATTCTGATACAGTTCACCTGCCAGCTTTGCTAGCTCTCCTTGATTGCCTTCCTACTGCAGTTTTCCCTTCCCATTGTCTTCCCATTTAAGCCCTGAGGGGAGCCGCGCATACCCAGTGCTCAGATGTGAACATAGCTGATATTTCCTGTTTTTTTTTTGTTTAAAACCTGGTGTGATGCACACACACACCCGTTTAGGCAATGTAAACATTGCTAAGCAGCCTCAGACACACACCCATTCCTTAGCAGTGCTTAGCTAAGGGCAAACATGGGCCACAGAGCTCCAATAAGCTTACAGTATGCATGACACTCCCCCTTATGAGGTCATCTACCTCTTTTGCTTATACCATGGTGTTGCTGCACCTACATGGTTGGGTGCAAGCTAACACTGAGGGGAAATCTGTGATTCAGTATCAGTCCCCTCATTTGCATAAAACTGGCTGCTAATGCATGGTTACAAAACTGACACTCAGCCTCCCCCCTTAGCAACCACTATTCCATGGTATTGTTGTCTTATGCATGTCATTGACTATTATGGCAGAATGCTGATTTTGGTTTAAAAACATATTTCCAACTTTTTCCTTATTTTCGGGCCGATCCCGTTTGCGCACCTCTGCAGTACGTTTAAATGTCTGAAATCAGCCAAAAATAAATAAAAGTTATTTTTTATAATTTTGCAACTATTTCCCATGCCAATGACCATATATTTGGCCATTGGCATGCCTACTATATTGAATACATGCTTTCTTTGGAGTTGTCATGCCTCCATTTTGTAATTTGCAGAAATGTATTTGGTTAGTAACCGAATACATTTCTGCAGGTTACACTATTCCTGCACAGACGCCAGCCTGCTTCGTGGATCGCTAATTCACCTGATTTGCATGGTTTTCACCAGCAAATGGGGTAATTAGCCTACAGGAGCTGTGTCCATGCAGGAATAGTGTAGGAGCACTCATGCACATCCTGGGAGCTCATTCCTGGATCGCTCATCGGCCATATTGTGTGCAGCAGCTCTTGCACTATTCTTGCATGCCGTGCAGAGCTTGCTGAATCCTTGTGTAAGAAAAATTGGGTGATTTTATGTGTAGATGACAAGCTTAAACAGATTGTAAGTCATAAACCAAAATTCAGTTTTAGAAACAGCATGTCCCATAAGTGACAACTTTGCTATAAGAATACCAAGAAGGACTATATACCATTATCCCAGTCTTCAGGTACTTTTGTCTGCAGGAGATGTAAGGCCTGCAAGTTTGTCTATACAGGGTGCACTTTTATGCATCCTACACAAGGTTTTGTAATAAAGACATCTTTTTATGCTGATTGTACAACACATAATCTTATATATTTTGCTTTTTGTGTAGAGTGTTTTGTATTCTATGTAGGTAAAATGAACAGGCTTTGTAAAGATAGAATTGTAGAGCATATGAATGGTATTAAAAATAAGAAACTAGGTAAAGCATTAGCACAACATGTTTCTGATATAGGACAGAGACCTATATTCAAGTTCATGGCTCTAGAGTTACTTAATTCAAATATAAGAGGTGGTGATTTCAAGAAGTTTACAGTAACGAGAGAACAGAAGTGAAATATCTGTCTGAATGCAGATAAATACCCAGGTATTAACGAGAGAGTTTCTGTTAAACCAGTGCTGAAGGCACGCCCACTCCAACATTAGTCTTTTTCAGCATATATTGAGCTTTCTCTCTTTCATAGGTAACTCCATTTCACAGCAGCTGATTGATTGCCTTGATTGTTAAATTTGTTCAGGTGTAGCACTGTTTAATAGGTCTGAAGAAGCAGTCCTGAGAAAGCACTTACCTTGTATTCTTGGTTGTTTTGTTTTATTTTTTACTAAAAGTGTTGGGTTTATTTGAGCAGTGGTGATCACTCTTTCTTTTCGATATAGTTTAATGTAATTCCCTGGATGTAAACTATAGCCCAAAAGCTTTGTTTGCAACCTCCCATGAGTCCCAAGACTAAGATGTTGATTGGTCGTGTAATGTACAATAGCAGGGTCTGGGTTTAATTACCACAACCTCTAGTTACCACTCACACAACTGATCAAAGCTGTCTTTTTGTTTTAAGTCTGAAAAGTGACCATAACTCAGAATTAGATGGGCAGTACTGATCATCTACTTAAGAGCTCAGAAGAAAATAACAATGGATATTGTAAAACCCAAATAAATGTATAGCTATAGCATGAGATTCAGAAGAGAGATAGTAAAAATGCAATAAAATGATAGCCCACTCACAACTGATTTAAACACAGAGGCACAGCACAGAAACCACTTGAAAAGTAAAAAAATAACCCTCACCTGACACGATAATGTTATCTATTGTGTACATTTATTAGTGGTATTCTGGCATTTAAATGAGATCAGTGCAGTATGTGTATGTCTTTGATTTGTTTAATAGGGGATACCGATAGATAGGTATGGCAAAACTGCATTTCTATTGCTCTTTGCACTCTGCTATGGATTTATCAGCACACTGCATGTATAAAATCAAGCATTCATTACCATTCTTCTCTTTATTTTTTAAAAGAACACATCAAATGCGTATTAAATAAACCATTTTCAGGCATCATGAAAGTAATGGAACATGCATATATGCATGCATGCATAAATAAATCAATAAACCAATAAATAAAAGAAAATAAATAAATAGAAAACATCGAAGCAAAAAATGCAATTACCAAAAAATAAAAATCACAAGGGAAAATAAAACTAAAGAAGCATATGTTGTGCTTCACATAAATGCTACTGACTCAATAGGTAATATAAACAATATATCTACATACTTCCAAGGGGAATTAAGCTGACGGTATGATCTTCAAAGCAGACAGTTTATTTTGTTTAGTTGTAATAGTGGCTAACATTACTTTTTCTTGTGTGCTTTCTGCATATTCAGTAGTATTAAAGGTGTATACCATGCACCATGTAAATTTCCCATACTCCAAGGGCCAGATTCCAAAATAAAGTTGCAGACAGAGCAGCATGCCGAAGGAAGACACCAGTGCATCAGCAGTGGATGCAATTCCATAATGTATGCAAAAACAAGACCATAATTATTTATTCAGAGTAGGATAGTTACAGACTCTGCACACATCTGCTAGATTCTAAAACACAATGGGCACACCCAAAGCAGCATAAATGCAACAAGTACAACACTGAAAACTTTCCAAAAGCACTCAGCAGAGGCCATATGTGCTTCATACTAACACCACTATATGCCGCATACCAGAAGCAGACAGCTACCTGCCAAGCCAGGCAAAAGTGAAGCCAGCACTCTCTGACCAGGAAATAATAGATGGATACAGATTAGACATAGGGCTGGGACAAGCTGTGTGCAAGATGCGTGCACTTCACATGTATGCTTCTAGTCTGCAGGATAGCCCAATATTGACAGAAATAAAAGTATTGGTTGGTTTGAAGAAGTGCTCAATTGGGCATGAAAGTGCTCACCTTTTATTTTATTTTTAATTAAAGCTGCTTTTTCATTGCTTGCTGCTGTCATAGTTGGTTCTGTGGATTATACTTTTTAGAAATAAAAATATGCCTGAGTTTAGGAATATTGGCCTCTGGGAAATTTCAGCAGCATATGGGAGATGCCATAGGAATGTTCCAGACAGCTACAAGTCACACCCTCTCACGTTTCCTGGCAGCAATGTGCACCAAGGTGGATGAATATATCCACTTTCCAACAACAGTCATGGAGCACAGAACTACCATGCAACAGTTCTATACCATAGCCAACTTCACCTGTCTCCTCATTGCAATAGACTGCACTCATGTCCCAGTTAAAATCCCAGCTGTACCTGATCCTGAATGGTACATCAGTAGAACAGGGTGGCCATTGCTCAGTTGTCAGGCAGTGTGCTCAGTAGATGGCCTCATTATTAATATCATGGCAACATATCCTAGTAGTGTGCATAATGCTGCAATATGGAGAGAAAGTGGTGTGAGGAACACTTTTTAACCAGATGAAATGTCTGAGGGACTACTACTTAATAAGTATAGGACCACAGCTATGATGTAAGCAGAATCTAGACCTGTCAACATTAAGCATGAGGACTAAATATGTGTTCTCTCCTTCCTACAAACAGATGACTACAGTTATCCACTGGAGCCTTGGCTAATGTTGTCACACAGAACCCCAACAACCCCTCCTGAGGATACATAAAACAAATCACACACTGTGTCATGAAACACCATTAAACATGTGTCTGGTGTTCTGAAAGCAAGATTCAGATGTCTCGACTCATCTGGGGTGCACTACATTACATGCCAGAAAAGACATCACAAATGGTTATGGTGGGTGCCATGCTACAAATTATAATAACAGTAAAACATGGTGGCTTGCCAGCTGCAGGAGTGGCTGACATCCCAAGAGCTCAGATATCTGATGTTGACATATCACAGCTGTCACTGGATGATCAGGGATGGGAAAGAATATAGGCATGGGTGACGGAGGATGCGGCCATATGTCCTATTTCAGGCAACATGGCAGCATCTGACATGCACCTTTGAGTTATGACAAGCCACATGTACATACGTACACATACTAAACAGTGATGTTCAGTTGTTGCCCAATAACAGCAACACAGAGCATGTCTAATGTATACACAAGAAAAAGTAATCTTACCATTAGTTGTGCACACTGTACACTGTATACCAGTAAGAACATATACACAACACACAGCAGGGAGCACAACTGGATGTGTACATAGGAAATATCAATGCAGGAAGTATCTCTGCAAGATACATCATCAAAGAGGACCACACAGACAAATGTGTGGGATGCAGAAGGTGTGCACACCAAAAGGCATCACTGCACATGTAGGATGTATTCATGTAGATAACTAGCTTGAGTTAGACCTACAATAGCCCTAACCACAAGAAATCTAGTGTATGAGAATTTATCAGCACAAACATAACCAAAAGGCAGAGGCCGTACACTTAACTTTGATGCATCACACATAGCATTGAGTAATGTGTAACAGTGTGTTACAACACAGTAAATAACATACAGCAGCATGAGTAATTACAAACATCTCAAAGACCGGCCAAAAAGAAAATAAACACAAACAACCCTCACATTTCATGCATGATATGGAAAGTCATACAGAAAGCAATGCTTTGATGCACATGTTATTGCTGCAACATGACTTAGGTAGAGATAAGAATACTTTCAATTATGCAGATCATCAGCTAAGATCATGAACTAAGAGCTGGTACACTCAATGTAGGTTCACTAACAGAACACAGCTTGGAAGTGGATGACATGATGGTAGGGAAGAGGCTGGACATCCTATGTATCCAAGAGACAAGATGGAAGAGCAATGCAGCAAAGCCACTTGGTTTAGTATCCAGAGTCCCAGGAGGAGGACGGCTAGAAATGGTATAGGAATGGCAGTGAGGAAAAGACTTCAGAAGACAGTGAGGGATGTGATCTGAATTAGTGACAAACGCATAGCAATCAGTCTCCAGTGCAATGACAGAAGAGTATTCATAATGTCACCCTGCGCGTCACAGCAGGTTGTAATAGTGAAGAGAAGGGCACATTCAGACAGCACTTGTTAGGCCTACATAAAGCAGGACAGCAGGAGCTGGTGTTCATAATGGGTGACCTGAATGCACATATCAAGACAGATAGAACAGGGTAAGACGACTGCCAGGCTCCACATGGCTGGAGCAACACGAATGAAGAAGGAGATGCCATTCTAGACTTCTGTCTGGCAAATAGCTTGATAGTAGTCAACACATAGTTTAGAAAGACAGACAGTCACAAGATCACATACAACAGTGGCCAACATACATCTCAGGTAGGCTTCCTCCTAGTAAGAAAATGACACGGGGGTAGAATCAATGACTGCAAAGCCATCCCCAGTGAAATAGTTGCCCCACAACATAAACAACTGGTTTCCAAAATCAGCTGCAAGCAGTGGTCAGAGAAAGCTCTAAGGTCAACAGAGACCAGGCTGAAGATCTGGACATTGACTGGAGAGAAAGTGCAACAGTTCAATGAATTACTCAGGGCTCTAGCACCTCAAGAAGAGGAGGAAATAGGTGGAGTTGAGCAAGAATGGCAGTGCCTAAAAACAGCATGTGTTAGGACTACAGAAAATATATATGGATGAGCCAGGTATGGAAATAAGGTACATAAGGAAAGTTGGTGGTGGAATGCAGAAGTCCAGGAAGTCATCAAAAGAAAGGAGGAGTGCAGGAAGAAGTGGGACATTGAAAAGACTGAGCAGGCTAAGAAGGCCAACTGGTTGGCTAACAAAGAAGCTAAAAAAGAAGTAGCAATAGCAAAGAATAGGGCATCGGAGACACTGTACCAGCTTCTGGAAAGTAACTCAGTAAGGGGCACAAAGAAACTATATCAGGTTACAAAGCAAAGACAGAAAGATAAAGAAGATAGCCAGCTACCCTTCATAAGGAATGCCAGCAACAACCTGTTCACCAGCCCACAGGACATCAAAGGCAGAAAGAAGTACTTCCAGGAGCTTCTGACTGAAGAAAGCCCATAGAAGCTGCACTGCCCCAGACTGAGCCTACAATAAGAGAAGAAAAGGAACTCACCCTAGAAGAAGTAAGAACAGCAGTAAGGAAAATGAAGTCAGGGTAAGCAATAGGCTCAGATGGGGTCACAGCAGATAAGATAAAGATGGTGGGTGAGATGGGAAGAAGTGATTCCTGAGGGTACTCACAGCAGTGCTGAAAGAAAGGTGTATCCCAGATGACTGCAGAAGAAGCATACTCATGCCAGTGTACAAGAATAACAAGGACATCTACAACTGTGGGCAGTACAGAGATATTGAACTGGTGACACACTACATGAAAGTTCTGGAGAGGGTTACTGATAAAGGGATAAGCACAGTAGTAGAATGTAAAATGGGAGATGAGCAGTTTGGGTTCAGTTCAGGATGCAGAACAACAGACCCAATGTTTACAGTGAGATAGATAGCTGAGAAGAATTTAGAGATGAGGAAAGAGTCCAATTAGGCATTCCTAGGCTTGGAGAAAGTATATGACAAGGTCCCAAGAAAGCTGATTTGGGCAATCCTGCTGTGGTTTAAAGTCTCAGAAACATTGGTAAAATTAGAGCAGTCAATGTACAATAATCCAGTGACTCAAGTATAAACAGTATTTGGTCTCACGGAGGGATTCCTAGTGGGAGTGGGTGTGTATTGGGGTTCAGCTCTGAGCCCAGCTATTCATACTGGTGATGGGCTACATTATTAAACAGGTTGGAGGGGACAGATCAGCAAAGTTGCTGTATGCAGACAATGTGGCATTACGGGCAGACTCTCAGCAAGAACTTCAGCAAATGATAGGAGAATGGAATGTAAAACTGAAGGCACATGGGATAAAATAAGTACAGATAATACAGCAGAAATGGCAGTGAATTGGGGAAATTGGAAGAAGATGAGAATTGAGACAGAAGGGAAAATAGTGGAACAGGTTAACAGCTTCAAGTATTTGGGAGGGGTGGTTGAGGAGAAGCGAGGTCTGAATGAAGAGGTCAAATCTAGAATCAGAGAGGCTGCAGCCAACTGGCATAGAGTGTCAGCAGGTGTAGTCTATGACAGAAGAATGCCAAATAATCTGAAAAGTAAGGCATGCAAAACAGTGGCATAAACAGTACTACTGTATGGTAAGGAAACCTGGGCAGTAAAAGCAGGGCAGATGAGGAAGCTAGAGTTGATGGAGATGAAGACCCTGATTTGGGTGGTAGAGTGCACACTTTGGGACAGACAAATAAATCAGGACATAAGAGCAGAAGCCAAATTAGTTCCAATTGCAGAAAAGATCAAAGAGAACAGATTACAGTTGTTCAGAGACATGTGCAGAAAAGTAGAAGACAATATGGTGAAGAAGATTTGGGACAGGCAGTAAGAAGGCGACAGGAAATTAAGGCATTCAGCAAAGAGGTAGATAGACTGTGTGAGAGAAGATCTACAACAGTCAGGCATAAGTATCGAAGAAATTAGGAGTGTGGGATTAAATCGAGAGAGATGGTGACAGTTAACATGACATCCTGACCCCATGTAGAAAATGGGAAAAAAGGGGTTGATTATGATGATGATGATGAGTAGGAGGATGATGATGATGCAGATCATCACTAACCGTGACTGCACAACAAACATGGAACATGCATCAATGTTGGAGATACAGCAACATAGGTAAATATATGTGCGTGTGGAATCAGTGAGATATGAGAAGGCACACATGGGAAATAGACATCATCATGGGGATTGTAAATGGAAACTGATTCTCAGAAGTGCAGTGAGTGCTGAGGGTGAGATGTGCAGTACCATACTAAAATGCCATGATAACACATTTATGCATACAGAGGCACAGTTAAGCATGAGAAATGTGTAATGTAGCAAGCAATACTGGATGACAAAGGTAACATGCTGTTAACCATGTATATATGTCTTATTTGTCACATAGAAGCCTTAGGTCAAATATAGCATTCAGTCAATATCAGTACTAACATGTACCAGTGACAAATAAGTACTACATTTCACAACCTGATGCTAGTCACCTATGTCAAATAAATGATCAGAAAAAAACTGAGGCACCAGATATTTGAAAAAAACATCTACAGATCAATTAGTCAGTGCACAGCTGTCAACCTTGCCACAGGGTCAGAATGACACAGTAGGCCACACATTGGACCAATTGTCAGTGTTATTCTGATGCAGTCTAGGATAGCCATGCTGATACCTCACACTGTGGTCCTGGCTGCCCCTGCCTCATCCTGAAACACAGCCCATAGTGCTGTACTGAGCAGCAGGATGTGGTGACATTAACATTTTGGGACACAATGAGGGTAGGAGCAGTACTGTCTTTTTTAATTTCTCCAACCTTTTGGGTTTTTAATACCATGATGGGAATGGACCCCATTCCTAAGTCAAAGTATGATTAAAGTTCATGAAATTAGTATTGCTTCAATCTTTGATGTCAGCCAGAAGTACTCTTCGTAGCACCGGCAATGTGTCCAGTAATGACTCCTGTAATTCGTATGGGGTTACATGCATTGGTAACATATCTAAATATGATTGTAGATTATTTTTTATAAGACCTGTTGCTCCTACTAGTATTGGAACTGTCTGGGTATCTTTCTTCCACATTGCTCTCATTTCTGCATGCAGATCCTGATATTTTATAACTTTGTGCCTCTTTGGACACAAGACACTGTAGTCACTGGGTGTGATGATTTCAATGGTCAATGCTATTTTTGTCTTCTTTTCATGGACCACTGTATCCAGTTTTCTAGCATCTGTCTTTTGATTATTGGTAATGGATGATCCCATGTGATGTAAACTTTAACATTTTCTGTGATGCTTTGTGCCTCGTGTTTCCAGTGTTTTTTAGCCACTTCACTACCAAAATGTTTGCATAATCCCCAGTGCAACAATCTTGCCACATTATTATGCCTTTCAGTATACAGTCCTTCTGTCATTAATGTATCACAACCAGCAAAGAGGTGTGGGACTGTTTCCAGTTCAGTTTTATAAAACCTACCTTTGTCTTTTTCTCCCACATGTTCAATGGACTTTGTAAACCAGCGTGAATGCAGCCCACTATCTTAGGCCGCCAACATTGCCATTTCATCTCTTGGTTTGAATTTGCCTCTCCTTAACCATTCCTGCATTTTTTCCTGATCAACATGAGGTTCTTCCAGAAGTTTTCTATACTTACAACTATATTTATGCATTTTCCACATTTCTTGCCTTCTCATCTGGTCCTTAACCTTATATTCTTTCTTTTGTTTTTTGGTACATTCAGTTTCTACCTGATTTTTATCTACTTCTGGTTTGATTTCCATTCCTGCTTGACACTGACATGCTTCTGTTAGATTAAGCAGAGTCGTCATCTTAGATTTATTCTCCTCATGTTTCAAAACATTCACTACATTTGGGTCTTGTGAGGTCAACAGATATGAGTGAAGACAAACAATTACAGATGTATACATGTAATCAATTTCAAGAAGGCCCATCCCTCCTTCAGAACAGGGAATATATAATCTTGGTATGCACTGATTTTTATAAATCATTTGGTGAGCATGAAGCATCCTTCTTGTTTTCCTGTCTAATCTATCCAACACATTTTGAGGTCAGTCAGACACTCCAAAACTGTAAGATAGGACATAAAGAGCAAATTAGTTTATAACTTGGATTTTGTTCCTAGATGTCAACACTCTTTTCAGGATTAATTTAAGTCTTCTAAAGTATTCCTTACTAAGTTTTAGTCACATTTGTTCATGTTTTATTGTTGATCCTTCATCAATTCCCAAATATTTATACACCCCCTCTTGCTCAAGTTCTTTTATATCACATTCTTGTCCCAAACTGATCTTTTCCTGGTGCTGCAGTTTTCCTGCTTTAAATGTTGCTTTTGCACATTTATCAAGACCAAATGACAATCTTATATCATCTGAAAAAGTTTTGACAACTTGCAGTTGTGCTTTCAGTTCCTCATCTGATGAGCCATACAGTTTTAAATCATCGACAAAGAGAAGATGAGAAGTTTTTACACTTTGTTGTTTTGTAGGAGCCAAATTATAGCCATGGCCTAAGCTGTTAAGTAGACATCTTAATGGATTAAGGGCAAGGCAGAATAGCAGTGGTGACAGAGTCACCCTGGAATATCCCCCATTGAATTTTTATCCATGGGATAATAATTTGTCCTTTTATCATGGCTTAATTGCAAAGTGATCTGTCACTGTTTCATAGTCACTGTTATGCAGTCGATCAGTGTAGGGTGTATCTTATACATTTTTTAAGCACTCTTTTATCCATGAATGTGGGATACTATCAAATGCTTTTTTGTAGTCAATCCATGCCATACATAGATCCTTCCCCTTTTTACAGTTCTCCACTGTAACTTTATTTAACAACAAATGATCCTTTGTTTCATATGACTTTCTTTTATTGCCCATTTGTTCTACTGCCATAATTGAGTTTTCTTCTAAATGACTATAAACTCTGTTGGCATCAATTCCCGTGTATAGTTTATACATTATTGGAAGGCAAGTTATTGGTCTATAATTTTTAGGGTAGATTGCAGGTCTACTCTTAAGTAGGAGCATTGTTTTTCCTGTTATCCAGGTTGGTATCTGTTCAGGGTGCGCATATAAATAGTTCTTACTCATAGATTCATCGGTTCATAGGTGTTTACTAGGCTAACAATCACAATGGCCTTTTTAAGCCTAGCCATGCATCCCATATCTCTGACAAGTTCTGATACCCTTGATAAGTGTAAGCATAGGCCTGGGAGATGAACCATTTACGGGTTACCCGTTTGCTTTGGAGATACAGGTGCCAAACCAAGGATGAATTTCCTGTTTCCCATCCAATTGTCCAAATTGCATTTGAATTGAATTAGGGAGGAACTCTGCTTCACATGGATGGGGAGCTTGTTCCATAGACGGGGTAGTCTCTGGGATACATACCTATCTCTCCAGCAGGTCCTATTTATATCACAGGTAAGGTATGAGTCTTTAGAATGGGTAATGCTGGTACTGTTTGTTTTGTGGACATGCAGGAGATCTAGCAGAGTTGGGTCTGACAATACCCTGTATGTCAGGCATAGATCTCTCCTCAAAAGCCTGTAGGAGACAGAATACAGGGATAGGGCCTTGAGGTGGTCTGCATAGGACATGTCACTTACGCTCTGTATTCTTTTAGTGAGGAACCTCTGTAGATATTCCAGTTGCTGGATATGCCTGATTAGGTCATGGCTAAATATTTGTGCAAAGATGTTAATACTTTTAGCCAAAAGTTAGGTACCGCATCTGGGCCTGGGGTCTTCCAATTAGAGGTTTTTCTTAAGTTTGTTTCAATCTCTCTGGCTGTTACTTCATCCCATTTCATATTCTGTACCTTTAAACTTCTTATTCTTTCTTTTACTTCTTCTATCCATTTAGCATCTTTGTTATGTTCCACAGGATCTTTATAGATACTTCTCCAAAATGTATCTATTTCTTCTTTTTTTGGCAGTCTTTTAATTCCTTTTACATTGTTTCCAAATTGTCTATAAATCTTTTTTGGGTCATCAATAAATTGCTTATTTTGTACTTTCCCTTTATATTTTTCTGTGTATCTTCTAAGTTTTTCCATCTGTGCTGAAATTTTTAGTTTGTTATTTGTGATAGTGCATGATAGATTCTGATCTGTTCTAATACTGCACATTGCTTTTATCATATCTATCTTTCTTAGTATTTTTGTTGATGTGTTCCCACTTCCCTATTCCTCTAACAGTGACACTTCTTGTCTTAATTGCTTTATAGTTTTCTCTAGTCGATACTTCCACAATGATATTCGATTTCACATCTTCTTTTCCTTCACTACCCTGGGTTATTTTGCTAGAACTTTATCCGTTATTAATTTAGCTGCACAGTAATATATCCTGTTTACTTCTGTTATATCACATGGATCTCCATGGACAGTCCTAATTACAGTGTTCATTAGTTTTATCAAACTTCTGACTTTTTGAGTTTTATTGACCTTCTACAGTCTATTTCTTTCATTGATCTTAATATGTCCATCTATGACTATTAAATCAAGCAAGTCTTCTAAACTAAAGGCTCATTTTTTGTTTTCTGTTTCCTGCAGGCATTCATTAGAAAGTTCTATAGCATTTCCCATGGCACATTCTCTTCAATTTCATCCTGTGCCATCCGTTGCTCCATCACATGGGATCTCACTGGCCTATCACTCCTCATTGTTGACTGTGTCAGAGTTTCCACAGTTTCCTGTTCCTTTCCTTGCTGTCCAGCTTCAAGTGAATGTTTATACTGGTTTCCTGTGGAAGGCTCCAAAATATCTTCATATGGCACCTAACCAATTGCTTCATGTTCAACTGGTTTCCCTTTAATTTGGATATCTATTGCTCTATCCTGTTGTGGTGCTTTATTAATTAGATTTTCTAACCTGAATCCTTCACTTTGCAGGTACTCCATAATCTCAGTTTCTACTTCTTTAACTTCTCCATTATTAATCTTCGTTTCTGTTTTTCCTCTTTGTCTTTTTTGTATTGTAAAGTTTTCCATGCCCGGATTCTTTTGTCTGTATTTCTCTTCAAATATCTTTGGTGCTGCTTTTTTTGTATTGGTTAGTTTTGCTTTCTCCTTTGCATAAATATTACACCATATTAAGTCTCTTTTTCTTTCCCATGTCCATATTTCTTCAGATATCTCACGATCTTCCTGTTTCTCCTTACTTTGGGGACTCACTCCATCATGCTGTGATGTAACCTGTGTTAGACCTTCTACACCAAATTCTTAATTTCACAGGCATTCCATAAATTCAACTTCTATTTTTTAACGTCTACTTTACTAATCTTCTTTGCTACATTCCCTCTTTGTAATATTATTTTTCTTATTGTGAAATGTTCCATATCTGGATGCCTTTGCCTGTATTTCTCTTCGAATATCTTTGGGGCTGCCTTCTTTATACTGATTAATTTGGCTTTCTCCTTTGCATAAATATTGCACCATATGAAATCTCTATTTCTTTCCCATGTCCATACTTCTTTTTTATACTTTTCAAAAATCTCTAGGTTTTGTTGTTTACATTTTTGCAATTCCTCGGATGCTTCTTTTTCCAAACAGATCAAAGTTTCTTAATCTATATACTGTTTTTCACAAATCTGTTGTATTAATGAATACAATTTTTTATTTGAAGCTTCTGACAGTTTTTCTTGTGGAAGTATTTTTTCTTTCCTCTAATTTCTCTCTTAATCATTTTGTATATTTTATGTCTGGAAAGTCTGGGCATTTTGCATAATAGTAACAATACATAATTTCTTTCTTATCCTCAATAGTCCACTTTCTCATCTTTATGGCTCTTCTTTGGTCTATTAGTTTTTGTGATTTTTGTGGACTACTACTCCCTTCTACAGATCTGTGGTGGTGGTGCTGCGGTAGCGTTGTCGCCTCACAGTAAGACGTTGTCCTGTTTGATTCTCAGCTAGAGTGTCTTCTGTGTGGAGACATGCGTGAATGGGCGTACCTTCATTGAAGGCTGTGCATCGGGGCTGGCAACTCGGCATGTAAAAATCTACTTCTAATCATTAGCGGACCGGAGTTCCGCTTTGGCGACCCCTAACTGGGAAAAGCTGAAAGACACCACCACTACTTCCTTCTACAACAGGGAGGCCATCCTCCCCGTGGGCCTGGCCTGACAAATTGTAGGAATGTTTCTGTATTTTGAGGATTCTACGCTGTCATATTTTCCAGTCCTGGCACGTGTGCCTACCAGGATTGGGCATTTTTTTATCCTGGGTCTTGTGCACCCAACTATCTTTATTAATTTTTAACCTACTTTTGTATATGATATATGCTATATAAATACAATCTATATATCAGTGTCATCTTGGTGAGACTTTGTGAAAACAGGGTCCACCTTGTGAAGGTACTCACTAAGACCTGAGGATGAATTGATTTCAGCAATACTACCCCTTACTTGCTGACTTACCATCTCTTCTTTTGGACCCCTCACAGTACTGCGATGTGACAGCCTGGATGTGACTGCAGGACTCACAGTTGAGTGACCAACAGCAGATGTGTGTGCACATTGCAGCACAGACACTGACATCAGAGGGCCATATGTGAGACTTACGAGAGGGGGGGTCTGCCCCTCCTCACAGGAAGTAATCTGCTTAGTACAGTTAGGACACATAAACAGCTTGTTCATACTATGGCACTGCTCTAGCTCCACTGTAAGAAGGCCTTCAGCAGAGCATGCAACAGATACTGTGCTATCATGCTATGCAGCCAAAGCTGCTATGACCTGTCTATGCCTGTGCTCTCAACCTTCATGTAACACATGCAGCTGGTGTGCTAGATGATCAGTGGTACAGGCAAGTGCATGAAAGTCAGAGCCATGATGTCACTGTAAACATTCATGTGCCTGTAATAGTAAGTGGCCACCCTCTGACATGCATCCATGCACATCAACTTCACTCACCCCCACATGTAGCCTGATGGGCAGTATTTGTCCATTATGAGGAAGAGTCATCATCATTACCAGACTCTACATGGCACAGTGGGTCCCGGACATCATCATGTCTATGATCTGATGTCCCCACATCATCGGAATAGCTGGCCACAATATCCTCCATATTGAAGGCTACACCATGAACTACATAGCTGTCCCCTTCCAGGCCAAACAAATATCTCAATGCAGTGGCTTGTGTACCATGGGCCATGCCATCACAGTTAGTCACATCACATCCCACCTCAGGATCAGTGGCCAGGCTACTGGAAAAGGCAGGTGGAGGGCATGCTACAAGAAGTGATAGATGACACTTGTTACATACAGTCACAGAAATCAAATGGTGCAGCATAGTACTGAAATCTTTGACAACTATGTAACTACAATGCTAATGATTATATAGACTTACCAGGTAGTCATGGCTATGGGTGGTTCAGGGACCCTATATAAGAGAGATAAGCCATGTAATTTACATAGCAAACATATATGACAGATGAGGTGAATAGCTATACTAAAACCTACCTGATATGTCCTCCTGTGACTCCACAACCTGAGGTATAACACACCATAATAAGACAGACACATACTAGATGGGCAATGATGATGTGCAGATTACAAGTGTCCTATATAGGTGGACAAGACCACAGCAGTCATGAAGAGCACAGAAGTAATTATCAATAGTGAATTGTAGCAACCATATAGACTGCTTTACCAGGTAGGTCCCCCCTTGTCACTCATTTGCAATGCATAGCTATGCAACACAGTCAGTGTCATGTATACCATTTTTATGTACCGATAGTATGAATGAATCTGTCTGAATAGGTAATCTGTAGGGCCTAACAACATCAGCACATCTATCAATCTATTCAACAAATTTTTACAGTTTATATAAGCAGAGACAAAATTGGAACCCATGTCAGTGGATATTACAACTAACAGCCCAAATCATACCTTGTGGGCCACAACTCCAGTACTATAGCAATGGTGTTGCCACTGTTACACTCACATCTAAACACAACTATCATTTCTACCTCAGGAATGTAAGAAGCATCTCAGATACTATCACAATCAGTGATAGACATCAGAACAAATGTGAAAGTCTTTATATGGTACACAACACATATACTGGAATTTATTCAGAAACATGGCAGTAAAACATCAGCATATTAAAATGACTTGCAATACAGTCATGGCTAGTATATCACTACAAGAAATAATGTAAATTCTTAGCCATCCTAATATTGCCTCTATCGCATCCAATGTCAAATACTACTGTATGACTAAACGTCAGAAAGTATCACTAAATCATTCATTGAACATTCAATTTATGGAAATCCCTGTTAAGTCATTGGTTTCCATAAACATACAGCAGACATTACAGATTATTCTGCAATAAGTATGTATATATTTTAATTCATTCTCTATCTTCGACATATGGGGAAAATTCCTTGTCAGTGATATGTGCCCATGGGTCTACTTCTAAAATTTGACATTTCAAAATGTCGACTTTCTTATGGTCGAGACCATAAGATCAAAGTTTTGAACTTCGAAATTTAAATTAAAAAAGAAAAAGAAAATCTTTTTTTTTACATTTATGCTCCCCCTGCACCCCACACACCCCCTGCTACTTAAATCTACCAAATGTGCGATCACACTACAGTGAGGAAAATGGTAAATATACCATTTTGAGCTGTACAGCGATCTCCATTGAAATGGTTCAAAGTTTCAAAACTTAGATCTTATGGTCTCGACCATAAGAAAGTCAATGTTTTGAAACTTTGAAATTTAGAAGTAGGCCCATACCTATATGTATGCATGTTGTTTAATTCCCCCCCTCCTTTATGTAACAGACAAATTGCAATGCAGAGAATTTCAAACACCATATGCATGAAAACGTTTATTTTATGCAGAATAATGATAACATAGCAGGAGTGGCCTTAGGTTAGCTGGTGCCCTAGGCAAAAGGGCTTCATGGTGCCCCCAACACACCACCTGGTGCCCCCATCCTGGTCTACCTACAGCAAATAAATACTGGAAAAGCGCCCCTACTAGACCGATGCCCTAGGTGGCCGCCTATTTGGCCTATGCCTAAGGCTGGCTATGTAACATAGATATCTGATAATAGCAATGTATTTCACCACAGCAATGGCAGGAGGTAACAACTTATGTTTTGAAGCTAGCTGTAAGTCAGCTATACTCCAGAGTGAGATTAGCTAAGCACAAACAGCTTTTAAGTACCATTTGCTCCATGCATAATTAATGAGGTTCATTAATATTTAATGTTTTGGAATTCCAAAAGCAAATATTTGCATAAGTTCTCAAACCTCAGCGCATTAACCAATAGCTCAACGTACAGTGCTTAGCACAACTGCCTAAATGGTATCAATAAACAGGATTATCTGTACCATGTGTCTGATGCCATCCAATAGTCTGCCACGATCCTATATCCACAAACTTTAAAATGTGATATAGATACATTGTTATCATGTTATAGCTGCCTGCAAACTGAGTTTGACCTCAGCATTTTTGGAACTTGTTTTTCTACATCTTTCAACTACAATAGGGATGATGTTGACTGAAAGGTGGTTTTGGTGGATCTGGGTGCTAGACCAGACAAAGGAGAAGACCACCAAGATGCTTATTTTCTATGCTGGACATGAGCAGAGGATGCAAGTATACCCCAGAAACTTCGCAATGATCAATATATGGAACTGGATTGTGAGTGAGCACCACAGATGGACTGGGATCTACCAGGCTGGCTTGTAGGTCCGTCATCACTATGATGACCTACATCAAAGGGAACGAGGGACACAGAGAATCTTTGCTGATGGGTCACATAGTTCACACTCCAGCCAGCAGATGCCTACAGTAAGTCACATAATCTACACCTCAACATTTGCATTGTCATATATGTATGCAGTAAGCATATCTGTTTATGTGAGTCAGTGTTTCAAGTATATTCCATGGTTATCTGCATTGATAATAGTAAGTTACATGGAGAAAATTTAGTTCCACTCATTAGAATTAACATTCACTTGTAGAGGCATTCTGGGGTTATCCGCAATCATACTGGGCCAGTGTACACATTATTCAGGACTGTTGAATATGACTATATATTAATATGGACTTCACACAGATAACTATTACTGCTGTTGTGTCTTTCGGCTTTTCCCGGTTAGGGGTCACCACAGTGGAACTCCGGTCCGCCAATGATTGGCAGTAGATTTTTACGTGCCAAGTTGCCAGCCCTGACACACAACCTTCAACGAAGGTACGCCCATTCATGCATTTCTCTACACAGAAGACGCTGTAGCTGAGAATCAAACAGGACAACGTCTTACTGTGAGGCGACAACGCTACCACAGCACCACCACCGCAGTACTGCTATTCCATTATATTTGCTGTCACAACAACTAATTGACCTGTGATGTCCCTTACGTCAGCTGGTTAAGAATTATAACAAAGTCAGTGCTGTTCTCTTATGTGTGAGTTCAAATCCCAGTGCAGCTTCACATATGGAAGACTTATGTTTGTTTGGTAACTTATTCAATACAGATTTTTACACATCTTGTATTGCCATGGTGCATTGAAGCCTATGGAGCTTAGACCCAGATGACTATGTATTTCTCTGTTATCCACAAAGATTCAAGAAATATCTTACAGTATACATCTGCATGTGTGAATGCTGAGTAATACATGCATTAGGAAGCTCTAAATTATAACATTTACAACAGTTTTTTGTTTTTATAATCCATGCCTGCGTTCATCAGTTTAATAAATGCAAGACCAATGCAGGTCATCATATCTGATGTATATGTGTGAGTCGTGCAAACAGAATACAAGTATAAAAAGTGTGGATCAATAATCGTTATACTGTCTTATGCCTGTAGGGTTAGCACTGCATTTGTAGACGTGTGGGGTTGAATTGCATGGTTGTAGACTAATGTCTTTAATGGCTATTTATTTTTTAAAAGTCCACTCTAATCTTTTTTTTTTTTTTTTGCAGACTATGACAGTTAAACTCAGTGTACTGACACGCAATAGTTTTATAAGGTGGATAAATGCTTATTCCATCCATGTTCCATAGACTTTTACAACATTAAAAGAAGTTTGATGTCCATTAGTGGTTAATCGACCCTATGTAAGCAAAAGCTTACAATTTCGAACTGTCAGAACAGCGATTTTTTTCGTTGTTCCAACAAAAAAAAAAAAAAAAACACTTTATACATTACATTAGAAAGAATATGTAGTCTTCGGTATACCACCACTGTATTCCAAATCACTGTTAAAACCAAATTTAATATATAAAGCTTAAAGCATACAACATTATAGTCAGGAACCAGCTTCTTGATTTTTTGTTGTTTATAACCTGTTATCATACGTATGGAGGTTAGTTTGTAAATGTTCTAATTTATTTAAATGAAAATCTTGCAAATTCATACAGTCTAGTTCAGTTTGTTTACTGGTGATTATCGTGGCTATACTTTCCTATTCTGGTTTAAAATAATCTATCAAAAGTCGCATATATTGGTGACTTGTTTCCAAATTGATGGCCTGCCATTTTGCAAGCAGTTCGGGATATACATTCCCATAGCTAGGTAAACATTTTACACGCATACCTTGTGGCACTATCTTGTTGTGAAGACAAGCTTCTAGGTGGAAACGTTGCCATTGCAACCACTTGAGTCTATATGCTGCATTTTCCACCTCATGAAACACATTAAAAAAGTCAGTTTCACTAATTGGTGTTGTTGGTGAATCATGCTCTTCATTTCCCAAATTCAATTGTATTAATGGATTCACTAACTCACCTGCCAAGCCAGGTAGCGTGTAATTCTTCACTCTCTTTGTTAAGCAACTGTTCATCAGCCATGTGCAGTGTAAATGGAAGAAAAAGTGTAAATGAAGAGAAATACTTCCGTAGCACAGCTACAGGTACCGAGGAAAGGAGAACAAACAAAGAATATGTAGTCTTCGGTATACCACCGCGGCAGTCCAAATCACTGTTAAAACCAAATTTAATATATAAAACTTAAAACATAAAATCACGAGCAATAGAAATCCAGTCTGATAAGCGCTTTCGGCTATTCAGCCTTCTTTAGATCGTAAAGTTGGATTCCACTCATTATAATTTTAAACTAATGTATGTCCAATCTCTTATTTAGTTTACATACACACCCTTCTTCTGAAGCCAATAGTAGTGAAGCATTCCAAATGTTCAGCTACTTTTGTTAGGCAGCTAATCAGGCTTGAAAAAAGTATCTGCCCCATTTTTAGCCAATCAATTGTAGCAAAAAGGCCAAGCCTCTTATTTACAACAAATAGTATTTCTCCTGGCTTTTAGTATGGGCTTTAAAGAAACCACACTATTTAAGCAGGGAGGGTGATTCGCTCGCATATTTATAATCCAATTTACTTCACGTAACTCAGTTCTGTTATGAACATCTCCTGCTCTTATTGTTTGAGCTACAGTTTCTATGGCTTTAAACCTAAACTTATGAGTAGGATTTTTGGCTGCATGTACCACAAGGGCATTGTTCATGTCCAGGTTACCAATATCCCTTAGATGTCTTAATATCCGATCTTTAAATCTTTGGTCAGTTTTGCCAATATAGAATGCATTGCATTGGCAGCATGATTCTAAATAGATTAAATGCTGGGTGTTACAGTCCGCATAGACGTTAAAAGTATACATCTTGTTGGTAGAGGGATGAATAAATGTATTGGCACTATCAATAAACGTTCAAGCTTTAAATCTAAGGAAGGATAGGGGACGGAGCAAATCTCATAACAACAGGATAATGATTCCTAATAATGCAGCTAATGCATGATGCTCAGAGCAAGAAAACACTAGAAAATCTACAACAGCCACAAATACACATTCTGTTTGTCCTGCCACTAGAATAGATTTTGCTAACATTCCTGACACTGACTTAATTGAAGCCAGCATGAGTGCTTCTTTAATGGGGCATGATAATCATCACAATGAAACAGACTCCAACTTGAATGCAGCAACAAGACCGCAAGAAGGAGTAGTGCACACCCCAGTTAATTGCCCCCTGCCAGTTTTTGTGAAACATTCCTTTCACAAGAATGCATGGACTCAGAGCCAAGAGTGCAAATGGAAGAAAATGACAATATAAGTGTTAATGACATGATATCAGTTATTAACCTTTCTCATGTCACATTAAGCTCTGAACAAATTTCTTTATTAGAACGAGGTTTAAGTTTTATTCCTGCTCTACCATCAGATTTAAATGAGTTCATGACGGACATCAGAATATTTTGCAGGAATATTTCCTTGAAATGCGTTTTTGATGGGGATAATACCCACAGGATAAAACAGTTCAAGAAACCTAGTAATTTTACACCAATTAATCACCCTGCAGTTGAACTCTTCTCTAGATTATGTGAGGATGAAGTGAATAAGAATGTCAAATCATCATTATCAAGGATGTTTCTACGATATTACTGTGAAAGAGAAAGAAGCACTTAAACAATTAAGATCAATGGATCAGCTGGTTATTAAACCAGCAGACAAGGGAGGTTGCATAGTTGTTATGGATGCGGAATGGTACAGGAACAATATGCAGACCATGCTTGGAGATGACCATACCTATAGGAAAATGAATAAACAAGAAGTTGATACCAAGATTAATGATTTTCGAAATGCTTTATATGAATTACTAACGGATCAATGTTTAACTAAAGAACTTTATGATTTTTTTATCTCTCGTATCCTATGATACCAGGCATAAGTGGTCTACCAAAGATACACAAAGACCTCACTGATCCACCACTGTGTCTTATAGTAGCCAGTAGGGACTGGATAACCGAACCTCTATCAGTTTATATAGAACATGAACTAAAAAGAATTTTACCTATAGCAAATACTGTCCTAAAGGACACTGGGAGTTTCCTTAGGGATTTATATACTAAAACCAGTCAATTGGTTAACGTTGATGATATTATACTTGTGACTATGGATATTACTAGTCTCTTCATTGTAATACCAAATGAATTTGGGTTACAAGCTATAGATTCTTTTATGCGGAACAATAAAGTCAATCCAGCTCTATTGTGCTCACTTTTGGAACTTGTTCTGGAAAATAATATCTTTGTGTATGGTGACAACTTCTATCTACAGACATGGGGAGTGGCCATGGGCACCCCATGCGCAAACAGCTACTCGAACTTGGTACTAGCTCAATGGGAGAATATAGAAATCTTAAGTGATATAAATCCATACAAAATGGACAAACACATGTACATCTACACATATATGTCTGTCAGTATGTATTTATAAGTATATGCACACATACATATGTATTAAACTGTATTCATGCATTGTCACTGACATCCCGCTCACCAGGCTGAACAAGGAGAAGGTCACGGTGAGCTGCCTGTCAGGCGCTAGGATCCGCCACATAACACAAGCACTCAGGTCACTCCAAGGCAAGTACAAATATGACTCAGTCATTGTCCATGCTGGTGTGAATGACCTGAGACGTACCTCCCTGGACTACATGAAAAGAGACATAGAGGAGCTCTCTGAGCATGTAGCCCAGGCCGGTATGACGCTGACCTTGAGTAGCATCTTACCCTCACCAAGAATGATGCCACAATATGAAGACAAGATGATCAATTTCAACAATTGGCTTAAGTGTTGGTGTCATTCAAAGGGGATCCAATGCCTGTCAGCCTGGGATGACATGCTCGATAAGCCACGATGCTTCGCTAGGGACGGCTTGCACCTGTCACCCCTGGGCTTTCGGATATTGGCAAAGGCTATTGCTACCCCCATAGTGCCTTTTTTAGGCAAGGCTCAAAAGATAAACCCACCTCAATAGGTATCACAAGGGATAAGAAACTAAGAGTAATGCTACTCAACGCCAGAAGTCTAAACCTCAAGATGCACGCACTCAAAACTCTCCTTAGCATGGAGAACATCGATATCTGTGCAGTAACAGAAACCTGGTTCAAGGCTCCCGAGAGCACCCCAGCACTACCAGGTTATACCTCATACCATGCTTTTCAGCCCCAAAACTTGGACTGAACCACAAAAGGAGGGGAGTATCAATATTCGTCAAAGATACCCACACCTCCAGGTTGGTGGCACAGCACGAAGCATCAGAGACTATCCATGTGCAACTAACTGTGGGTAAAACTGCCTTCCAGTTTATAGCCTGCTACAGACCACCCTCCCAAACACAGGAACCCCACTTGGCCTTCCTGAGAATACTGGAAAATATGAAGGTTTCTCCAAACACCATTATATTGGGCGACTTCAACTACCCAAACATAGACTGGGAGCATTACTCTAGCTCCAACACCCTAGCCCAAAGGTTCCTAGAATTTATAAACTCAAATGCTATGGAACAACTTGTTACCACTCCCACAAGAGGGGAAAACATACTGGACCTGATCATCACCAACATGGGGACACTATGCTCCAGACCAGAAGTGTATCCCTCACTGGTAAGATCAGACCATAAACTAATCTCACTGGATATTCACATCCCGGCCCCACCCCTGCCCAGAAAACCACAGTGAAAAACTTCTAAAGCAAATTTCACATGCCTTAAAACTGAGGCGAATCCTTCAAAGCCCCGGCCTGTGGAAAATACGGCCCAGACCACAGAATCCTTTATAAACGATTCTATGAACACCTTCAGGAATGCATGGATCATGCAATCCCAAATAAAACCAAGACCCAATCCTCCAAAGGCAGACGTCCTGTCTGGTGGACCCCAGCCATAAACAAACTATACAATAGAAGGAGGAAGCTACTACATGATAGAGCAAAATCCCAAAAGGGAAGGCATCTCTGATCAGTATTAGCAAAAACTACGGGCACGCATAAAATCGCCTAAGGCCAGCGTCGAGAGAATTGCACAGGACACTAAGGATAATCACAAGGCTTTCTTTAGTTATGTTAGGAACCTGGGTGGGAATTCCCAGATATGCTCAGAATTAGTCCAAAATGACAAAAATACACCGAGCCCACAGACATTGCCAACATCCTAGCTGACAGGTTCAGTGCAAACTTCTCCCTCTCCCACCAAAAGGGCAAATATCTATCCCAACAGAGTGCTGCCCCTTGACATCTCAGATGCTCAGGTAAGAGCCGCCTCTCCAAAGCAAAAACACAGCATCAATGGGACAAGATGGTGTCCCGGCCCTACATGAACTCCAAGAAGAGCTAAACCCAAACATAAAACTACTGTTCAGTCTTAGCCTTACTACAGGATATGTACCCAAAGAGTGGCGTACAGCAACAGTGGTCTCTATCCACAAAGGTGGTGCCTCAACGGATCCTGGAAACTATCGCCCCATAAGTCTGACTAGCTTGGTCTGCAAAGCTATGGAAAGGATCATCATGGACCTCATAAATAAAGATATTGGGGACCTACAGACACTGGATCCTACCCAGTTTGGCTTTGTTAAGGGCAGATCCTGCCTCTTAAACCTGGTCGATTTCTTTGAAACAGTCACCAAGGCCATTGACGAGGGAAGGTGGTCCACACAGCCTACCTGGACCTCGCAAAAGCCTTCCATACAATACCCCACTGGCATTATAGATAAGCTCACCAGCTTAAATATAAACCCCTATGTCACTAGATGGGTTGCAAACTGGCTCAAGGACAGAACCCACATGGTTAGAATTGCTGGAGCCATGTCAGACTCCAAACCAGTTACAAGTGGCGTCCCACAAGGCTCAGTCCTGGGACCTCTTGTTCGGTATTTATTTCTCGGCGGTACAGGCCAACACGGAAGGACTGTGGCTGACCAAGTTCGCAGATGACTGCAAACTGGGTGCCATAATCAACTCTCCAGCCGACACAAGCATCCTCCAAAAGGGCCTCATAGAAACAGACAACTGGTGCCAGAGCCATGGCCTCAAGCTAAACGCCAAAAGTGTATAGTCATCCCTTTGGCAAAAACAGTGCCCACAAATTACCACATAGGTGGTAATCCATTAAGTACAGAAGAAGTCATTAGGGACCTGGGGACCCAAGTTGATAGCAATCTCTCATTTGACAACCACGTGGCCAAAGTGGTTAGAAAACATTTTATATAGCCCACCTAATCATGAAGGGATTCACATCTAGATCAGGGAGGTCATCCTTTACTCATCCCTCATCAGGCCCATAATTGAGTACAATGCCCCTTTGGGATGTACCTTACCAGACACCTGCAGCAACTGGAAAGACCCCAAAAGTACCTCACCAAGAGGATCAAAGGGCTCAAACAGATGCCATATGCTGGTTAAAGAAACTCCAGCTCTACTCAGTGGCATACCGCCTGCTCAGAGGCGATCTGTGCCTGACGATAAAGCCATGTCCAACCCAGAATTAATGGACATGCTGCACCTCAGAAAATACAAATCCCATCGAGAGACTTGAACCTCAGCACTGAAATAAATAGGACATGCTGGAGGGACAGATTCATAACCCAGAGGTTCCCTTCACTCTGGAATAAAATCCCAGTCCAGGTTAGGCAGAGTCCCACATTGACTCTCTTCAAGAGGAATCTTGATGAGTGGATGGGAGATCGTAGGTTTACCCCGGCTATCACTTCTGTGTCACTGTTAGACAGAGGCACAGTATACTAACCTCAAAAAATGGCATAGCAAAATTAATTTAAAATGGGTGGCGAAAGCCAAACACACTCTGGCTAGGCTTATAAATGCCCTAGGGCAGATAGCCTAGTATGAACCTATGAACCTATGAACCTATGCATGGACAGCCAGATTGCAAGACTGAGGTAAACCACATCATCTACATGTGTACACAATTGAGATGATTATGACGTCAGAACTCAATAAGTTTAGCATACAATAACTGTGTACATTTAGAGGTCTTTGTCCATATGGTCAGTTATATCTGCATGCTTAAACAATGTCATCTTAGACTGACACACCTGTTAATATTTGTAATGCTTCACTAACTATTCCTAGATGAAAGTTGTTTGACTTCCATCAGTTCATACCATTGCAACCAAGATCGGTTATCTTGACAGGTAGTGATCTGTTTTGTAGTGTAAACATAAGTGACAGTTGTAGGTTTGAATCTCTCCCCCCCTGTTTGTTGACAGTAAACATCATGCATGTACGGTAATGAGAGTGACACGTCAATGACTGAATATGAAAAATGTAATACTGTATTGTATGTCAGTGCTAGTTAGCAAGTAATAATCACTGTTATGTTGTACATAGCAGTCATTATATACTGAATTTAAGCAATCCTTCTGTTGCTGTAATACACCTCTTTACCTGTTTGCAGCTGATGAAGGCAGCACACAAAATCATGCATAGTGCATAAAGCATGTGCACAAGCCTGAGCAGCAGTGGAGGAAGAGAAATATGTGCTATCACTTTCTACCTTTACTTATCTATAAATACTATTAGTGTATTTACATTTTCAGGTATAAATGTGTAGTCTTATGACATTCAGGCATGCTAATATTTGTGTCAGACTTCCAATAAAGCATCTGCAAGGTAAGTAATATTTAGTGATTTATTGTAAATAACACTGATTTGTATATAATTTTAAGTGAAACGTTGTCTTAGTAGATATCAGCAGGAGGTTTTTTTATTATTAGTTTTTATTAAATTGAGTTTATGCGATATTTGTTAACACAGCCTAAATGAAAGATATCTGTATTTAACTGTCTAAATTGATTTTGACTTGAACGCGTTATATAATGTGCTTATGCTGTTACTGCTGTTGTGCATAGCCTGCCTATTGTATTAATATCATGCTTACTGAGTTCCACTTCTCTTGCAATACCATATAACTGCACAATGATGGTTTGTTAAACACAACATTGCATGCCATTTCATGTCACTGTCATGCCACAAGCCGCTCATACTTTTATTTTGGGTCTGAAGTATTGCAAAGTATAATCATGATCATCATGTATGTATGTATCAAAAAAGTCATAAAGTTCAAGTGTGGTCTCCAAATGGCATACAACTCACTTATAAGACTAACATCCAAATTGATCAAAAACAGGTTTATTCCAGTAAGCTTTTCACACTAGGCTTCTTCAGACTTTACAAAACAGTAGCTACTGAGCAGGTTTAAAAATCTTAAGAGCTCTAGTAATTGGTCGAGCCCAAACCAATCAAAACTAGTCAACCAAAGCATCATCATATGAATGTATCAACTAGGGTATAGTTGAGAATTCACATAGAAAAAAAAATATATATCCACATTGGCTAGTGCAAAAACACCTATATGTAGGGCAAAAGTTATTACAAAAACAATCTTAAAATCTCATGAATGGATTCAATAAAACAACATTAAAATAAGCATTTCTCATAAAAAAGGTTTAATCATATTATAATCGATCCAGTCAAGATATCGTGAAGACACCCTAATCTGTGGTACAGAAGTAGTCACCTTTGGTTTGTAGACATCTGTGTTCTGTCATTTTTATTTTAAGTTGCTTATTGGTCAGGCTTTTTCTTGTTCAGTTATGGGGCTTATTTCAATACTTTGCCCCCTGACGTATAGTCCCTGATATGTATCTAGACTTGTTGCTCCATATCTTAAGAGTCTTTGTTGTTTTGTTTGTTTGCGAGTGTGTATGGCTCGCCGTGCCTGAATGTAGTAGTCTTGCTGTTATATAGAGCTTTTTTACATTTTAAATGATTAGGCTATAGCGCCATCTATTGGCGACCTATTAACATTACAATTACTGCATGTTTCTCTCTCCGCCTGTAGCGGCGGCTGTTACCGTGCGCGGGTGTGTGTTTAGGAACAGAAAGTGTTTTGTGTATAAGCGTGATGTCATACCGTGTACATAGCAGTAGTTTTAGGATTACTATATTATAGCTAGGATTACAGCTATTGGTTCGATACACTTACTTTTTTCCCTTCTATATGGTAAGTGCTCTGAGTTACGGGTTTGTTTACTGCACGCGGGTTTGTGTGGTCGCCCATTTGAGTTGGCTCACTTTAAAGACCCTTTGAAACTGTCTATATGATGTGTTTAAATGTTTAATGTTTCTGCTTTAACACATAGGCAGCTGCTGTTTTTTAAAGTGTTGGGAAGCTGATTACTTTTGCATATATAGCGGACGCCTGCTAGAATGCATTTTTATGTATTCGCCCATCAGTTTTGGGAACCTGATTACTTCCGTTTATATAGCGGACGCCTGCTAGAATGCATTTTTATGTATTTGTCCACTTCAGTTAGTATGAGGAGGTCTGCTAATATGACATATATTCATGCTTGTGTATATAATATGCTTTGTTATCTTTTATGAGAAATGCTTATTTTAATGTTGTTTTATTGAATCCACTCATGAGATTTTAAGATTGTTTTTGTAATAACTTTTGCCCTACATATAGTTGTTTTTGCACTAGCCAATGTGGATATATATGGTTCTATTTTTTTCTATGTGAATTCTCAACTATACCCTAGTTGATATATTCATATGATGATGCTTTGGTTGACTAGTTTTGATTGGTTTGGGCTCGACCAATTACTAGAGCTCTTAAGATTTTTAAACCTGCTCAGTAGTTACTGTTTTGTAAAGTCTGAAGAAGCCTAAGGGTGAAAGCGCTTACTGGAATAAACCTGTTTTTTGATCAATTTTGGATGTTGGATTTCTTCCCTGGAGTCTTATAAGTGAGTTGTATGCCATTTGGAGACCACACTTGAACTTTATGACTTTTTTGTTACCTACTTTTTTATCCTGTGTGGTTTCCGTACTCCGTTTGCTGTGTGTGCTGTTTCTGCTGTTTGTTATGTATGTATGTATGGCATTGTATTTATTCATCAATATTTGGTTAATACCCATTAGTTATGTATGTTTTTTTTCCTGTGATGAACTTTGACAGAGTGTGGGACCAGTGCCAGCTCACCAATCAGATGCCAGTGATGATGATGAGCCTGACCACTGCCATCTGAGTCAGACTCTGAGGACCAGGATGATGACCATGATAAGGACAATGATGATGACAACACACTGGGGCCTGCAGTGCCATAGTTCATGCTGCTCATCATCGAAGGCATCCACTACCACACCAGGCAGATGATTTTCAGAAACAGATCTAGGATGTAATGATAGATGTCTTCCAGACACAGATGAGAGACTTGATGGACAATTTCTTTCAGGACATGATGTGGACTATGCATGACTCCATCAAGGAGAACACTAGAGAGATATTTTTTGATGTTCAACCCCATGGGGTGGTCCCTCAAGACCATAAGTATTGTCTGTGTGATCCACTTTTGTATGCTGCCATCACGTTGTTTTCCATATTCAAATATTTACGGTCCAGGCACAATTGTGCAGACATCCTGTATTTCTGTCATTCTTTTCTTTCCTACACAATGTACACTGCACATATCATGTCATATGTGGTTTTATCTTGCAGATGCAATTTGACACACATTACCAAATGACACATGTTGTAGCCATTATTATTTACATGATCACGCTGTCATTACATATACATTGCTCTATATGGGCAGGAGTACTACTCCTTCAATGTGTGTGTGTGTGTGTGTGTGTGTGTGTGTGTGTGTGTGTGTGTGTGTGTGTGTGTGTGTGTGTGTCTGTGTGTATGCACTATGCTTGCAGTGCAGCACTGTCCAAGGCCAAGAATTCATCTTCTTTGGGACCTGACAATATCCCTGGTTGTGTTCTACATGAACTACAGAGTGAACTGGCACCTCACCCGTGTGCTCTCTTCAATCACAGCCTCACCTCAGGCTTTGTCCCTGCTGAATGACGCACTGCTACAGTTATCCCTTTCCACAAAAAAGGAACAACTACAGACCCTGGGAACTATTGCCCTATTAGCCTGATGAGTCTGATATGCAAAGCTATGGAATGCATCATCATGGACCTAATAAACAAGGATATAGGGAATCTCCAAACTCTGTATCTCACACAGTTTAGTTTTGTGAAGGGTAGATCATGCCTGCTCAACTTGGTCGACTTCTTTGAGTCAGTCACCAGAGCTGTGGATGAAGGCAAGGCGGTTCATACAGCCTACCTTGATCTGGCCAAGGCTTTTGATACCATTCCCCAGTCAGGACTCATAGAAAAACTCACTAAGCTTGGCATCAACCCCTATATCACTAGGTGGGTTGCAAACTGGCTCACAGATATAACCCACAGTGTGAAAGTAGCTGACTCCAAGTCAGACTGCCAATTAGTCACGAGTGGAGTCCCACAGTGTTCGGTCCTAGGTCCTCTCCTGTTTGGTATCTACTTCTCTGAAGTCCAGGCCAACATGAAGGGACTCTGGCTGACAAAGTTCACAGATGATTGCAAGTTGGGAGCTATTATTAACTCCCCAAGTGATGTTGACATCCTACCGAATGGCCTCACTGTGACCAATGACTGGTGTCAGAACCATGGCCTTAAGCTCAATGCCTAAAAATGTGTCGTCATCCCCTTTGGGAAAAACCCGGTCCCCATGAATTACCACATTGATGGTAGTCTACTGAACACAGAAGACATTATAAGAGATCTGGGAACACAGGTTGACAGCAACCTGTCTTTTGACCACGGCGTTGCCACTGTGGTCAGAAAGTCCTTTTATGTGGCACATCTCATTACTAAGGGTTTTGTATCCAGGAAGAAAGAGGTAATTTTCTCCCTCTACTCTTCCCTCATTAGGCCAATCATCGAGTACAATGCTCCATTTGACATCTACCCCACTATATACCTGCAAAAACTGGACAGGCTGCAAAAGTACCTCACAAAGAGGATCCTAGGCCTTAAACACGTGGCCCATATGGACAGACTCAAAAAACTCCAAATATTCTCTGTCTCACATCGCCTACTTAGAGGCAATCTCTGCTTGACTTACAAAGCCATGTCTGACCCAGATCTGTTAGAAATGCTACATCTAAGGAAATCCCAATCCCTCCACACTACACGGTCCAGAGACCTCAACCTCATACCACAATTAACAGAACATGCTGGAGGGACAGGTTCATAACCCAGAGACTGCCCATGCTATGGAACTTCCCATACATGTCAGAGCACCTCACTGACCCTCTTCAAGAGAAATCTTGATGAGTGGATGGGAAACAGAAAATTCACCCTGGGGATAACACCAGTGGCTCTACTCAACAGAGGCACTGGGAACTAAGGTCACGTGGCACTATGCCAGGGTAATCCTATGGCTAGGCTTGTAAAGGCCCTAAGTCCATTAGCCTAGTACACACCTATGAACCCATAATATTGTTATTCCCGCTAGAGTCCAGCCCTGTATATAGCACATATGACTGTTGCGGTTAGCATAATGTGAGTGGGACATGACTGTTCTGCTTGTATTGTTCTGGTATATACTTAGGATAGATGACAACAACTGACATACTCCATTATTCCCATTGTTCCTGCACTGTGTAACACAGTGAGGTGGGTCGAGTGTGTTTATTTGCACATTATCCATGTGTATGCACTGCACCTATTTTTGTATTCAGTGATTGGTGGACTCAATGATTGCACACAATATGCAAGACTCAGCAAACTTGGTAAGCCAGAGGTCATATATTTTAACCTGAACTGTTGAGAAATACAGTTCAAACAGTGAAGGGAAAGCACAGATCCCTGGGGTTTGCCAATGGTGATAGCTCTACTGGTACAGGCTGATTCACCAAATTTCATATGATGTGTTCTGTCAGTGAGCCACTTGGTTACCCATCAACTGACATAAGGTTTAATCCCCAGCTTGGGTGTTTTCTCAATGATACCTGAGTGTGTGACTGTGTCAAAACCATAGACCAGATCACAATAGGCAATATGCACTATCTTACCTTTATCCATGCCTATCACATGGAATCAATGGCCTTTGACAGCAACACAGATCACCTATGGAATGATTCATAGGTTCATAGGTAGGTACTAGTCTATCGGTCCTAGGGCCTATACAAGCCTAGCCAAAAAGGTACCCTGGCTTTCGCCACCCAAGAAATTATTTTCCTGTGCCCCTGTCGAGCAGAGCCACAGAGGTGATCCCTGGGGTGAATTTCTTATCTCACAGCCAATCATCAAGATTTTTCTTGAAGAGTGCTAATGAGGAGCTTTGTTTGATATAGATAGGTAGTTTGTTCTAGAGTATGGGAAGTCTCTGGGACAGGAATCTATCCCTCCAGCATGTTCTGTTTATTGTGGTGACAAGGTTTAGGTCCCTAGAACATGTAGCTTGGAGGGATTGGGATTTCTTTAAGTGGAGCAAATCCAACAGCTCTGGGTTTGACATAGCTTTGTACATTAGGCAGAGATCGCCTCTGAATAGGCGATATGTGACAGAGTAAAGCTGGAGTTTTTTGAGACGGTCTGTGCAGGTCATCTGTTTGAGGCCGGTAATCCTCTTTGTGAGGTATTTCTGCGTCCTTTCCAGTTGTTGTAGATGTTTTGGGAGGTACATACTAAAAGGGGTGTTGTACTCTATAATGGGTCTAATGAGTGATAAGTAGAGGGGGACAATGACCTCTCTTTTGCTGGATGAAAAACCTTTTGTTATGAGGTGTGCCATGTAGAAGGATTTCCTGACTACTGTGGCGATGTGATTATCAGTGGAGAGATTACTATTCACCTGTGTCCCAAGGTCTCTTATCACACTTTCGGTGTTAAGTAGACTACCACCTATGTGGTAGCTCATGGGTACAGATTTTTTACCAAAGGGGATGACAATGTACTTTTTGGCATTGAGCTTGAGGCCATGGCTTTGACATCAGGCATCTGTCTCAGTGAGGCCCTTTTGTAGGATGTCCACATTGTTAGAAGTTTCAATTATGGCTCCTAGTTTGCAGTCATCTGCTAACTTTGTTAGCCAAAGACCTTCTGTGTTAGTCTGTATTTCAGAAAAGTAGATACCAAACAGGAGAGGACCCAGGACTGCACCCTGTGGTACTCCACTTGTCACTGGTCTGAAGTCGGATTTGGAGTCTGCTACTTTCACAGTGTGGGTTCTGTCAGTGAGCCAGTTGGCAACCCATATTGTGACATAGGGATTTATACCTAGTTTAGTGCATTTATCTATAATTCTAGAGTGGGAGGTGGTGTCAAAAGCCTTGGCAAGATCTAGATAGGCTGTGTGAACCACCTTACCCTTGCCTACGGCTTTGGTGACTGCTTCAAAGAAGTCAATCAGGTTTAGGAGACATGATCTGCCTTTTAGAAACCCGAACTGGTTTGGGTCCAGAGTTTGGAGATTACCAATGTCTTTGTTTATAAGTTCCATGATGATATGTTCCATGACCTTGCAGACGAGGCTCGTTAGGCTAATGGGGTGGTAGTTCCTGAGTGGTGGCTCCCCCTTTGTGGAGTAGGATAACCGTCACTGTGCACCATTCAGTGGGCACAAAGCCTGAGCTGAGGCTAAGATTGAACATGGTGCTTAGGTGGGGTGCCAGTTCATTCTATAGTTTATGTAGAACGCAGCCTGGGATATTGTCAGGTCCCATGGATGCTGTGTTCTTGGCTTTGGAGAGTGTGGTTTTTACCTGTGCAGCTGTGATTACAGGAACTTTGCATTATTCTGGTATAGAGATGGGCCCTTAAGGGGGGGGGGGGTAAAGTTAGCACTGAACCTATCTGCCAGGATGTTGGCAATATCAGTTGGTTCTGTATATTTAGTGCAATTGTGCTGCAACTCAGAGCAGAGCTGAGTGTTGCCATTGAGATTCTTGACATAGCTATAGAATGCTGTGTGGTTGTCTTTAGAATCAGTGGTGATTTTGTTTTCATAACTATCTTTGGAGGATTTTATGAGGGATCTCAGCTTCTTACTGAGGCTGACCAGGGAGTTCTTCCAGTCATGGGATTTTACTCTTTTTTGCAACAGTTTCTTTCTTCTGTTGCAGAGTTTGTTTATGGCAGGGGACCACGAGATTGGCTTCCTTTTTTTGAAGGATAGCATCTTGGCTCTGTTAGGGATAGCACGATCCATGCACTCATGTAAGTGGTTATAAAGTGCATTTGTGTAGGATTCAGCAGTCGTACCTCTATTGTCCATCTGCACGGGTGTCATGAAGTTTGCCACTTCTGTCTTAAGAAGCGTGAAGTTGGCTTTGGAGAAATTATTTACGGTGGTTTCCCTAATGAGGGGTTGGAGTGGAATGTGAATGTCTAGGCTGATTAGCTTGTGGTCAGATCTGACCAATGAGGAATTGACCTCTGGTGTGGAACACCAGTCGCCTATGTTGGTAATGACCAGGTCTAGGATATCGGTGCCCCTGGTGGGGGTGTGGATAAGTTGATCCAAGACATTGGAATTTATGAATTCCAGAAAACGTTGAACAAAAGAGTTGGTACATGAGTAGTTTTCAGCACATAGACCTTCCTGATACAGCTGAATTCACACTTCAACACACCCTCCACACTGCCTATATTCCCATACAAGAGTGTACATCAATATGCATCCACCTGAGCTGGAGGGACACCACCTGATGCATGCATGTATAGAGAAATCCTGACTCTCCGCAACTGTGAGGTAGACCAACATGTCATTTTGGACTTCTTCTACATGTACATTAGTAATATTCCAGGTGTGTGCAACAGACCTGTGTGAGTTGTTAATGCTACATCAGGTCCTGCACATCTGATAGATGTTCTCAAAGAGGTCATCGAGTGCATGCATGATGACAACAGTATCATCTTGTGGAACGTGAATAGGTCAAGGCATCTGACAAATCCACATTGAGGTATTCAACCAACACTGTCATATGTGGCCATAAACAGCTATATCACCAAATGGGTAGACCAGTGTATGACATACATGGCATCTCACTATGTTGAAATATGTGATGTGACATATCTCCTAGATCTAGTGATCAGATTAGTACATCAGGGGTGTCTGCTAGGCCCTTTCCTGTCCAGTAGTTAAGTGATGGACATCACAGATGACATACACATGCTGTGTCCAAACAGCTGCCTGAAGGACCACAGCTTGTGGGCTATCATTGACTCCAACTGTGATATTAGTATAACACAGTCAGCATCAACACATACCAAAATCTACTGCCACAGCAATGACAACACCTGCACTGACAAGAAACATGGAGGGATTTGTTGAATTGGGAAACAGACACATCAACGAAGTATAATTTGGACATCACACGCTATAATCAGACCAATAGGTATTTGACTTCTGTCCTGGGGTAGAGGATAAATGGTACATCCACCAGCACATGGTCACAGTGCTGACTACACCCTTGTATTTAACATAACAAGTGGGTATATGAAGGACATGCATTAGAGGCCATAATAACTTCATGGTTCCAAGCCTTCATCACATCAATAACTGTGTACAATGCAACCTTCCTCATGTACCTCCCTACACATCTTCCAGAGATATGTAACTGAAGTGTACCATCATTGTCACAGTGAGCTGTCACACAGATTATTGGCCATACCTAGGTATTCTTTCTGTGGAATATATATGACTGTCTGATGGCGCAGAACACCAATCAAGTTGTTACACGAGATGCATGTGTGCTACCTGTTCTACTTTTGCACACACTACATACATAGATGTTTGACATCATTAATGGCATGTAACTCTTTCATGACACTGTAGATTGTGCTGTATATATAATATATATATATATATATATATATATATATATATATAGATATATATATATATATGTGTGTGTGTGTGTGTGCGCGCTTGTGTGTGTGTGTGTGTGTATGTATATACCATGTACACAAGGCAACTAGCTTGTATTACCCATACTGTCATATACAGGTATAGCAGTGTCCCTCCTAACACATCCAGCATATGTTACAGTGCCAGGACAGTGTGCGTGGTTACCCTAATTGGAGACTCATCCCTTATCTGACATATGTTATGTCAGAGGCATTGGATTAGTGGTGGTATTATTCTAATATTGTCCATGATTGTGTTTGGTTATTGTAATGTCTTATTATACTTGGATAGGGGACTTTGAATTTACCTGTGATCACGTTGCTGGAGATCTCTGCTGAGAGTACACTCATATTCAGGCATATCAGTTTGCACAGCTTCATAATATGCACCCTACCTCAAATGTATGTCAGATCCCTGATAGATGACTTCTGCATTATTCATTTAAGGATGATTATCTCACACAGACATCCTCCCCATTGTTATGTTACCTTGTGTGACAGTCACATGCAACACATTTTTAATGTACAGTCCCTACTGTACCATATAGATATGTGCTTGGTGTTGCTGATACAACCATCTTCCATTGAAATGCGCACCTCTGCTGTACATGAGGGAGTTTCACCCATCCTCTTTCCATGTGATCATTCCTACAATTCATCTGTGTATCCCTACACAATACACACACTTCCCCTGAATGATCATTTTACATGGCAGTCCCATGTCCTGTTACAGATCATTAACACAGCTTCAGTACATAATTCCAGGAATGGAATATCACAATACTCTGCAAGGGAGGTACACTACCCTGTACTGTGTTTGGGACATATACTTCACATTCATACCTCTCAACTGTCCAGATATTCCCAGGATGTCCAGATGTTTTCATTATCAAATTTGTGGCTTTCTGTCATATCACTGGGGTGATCTCTCCACTGATGTGACTCAATATTACAAACATTTGAGTGCATACTTCTCAATTGTCCTGATTTGTGCAGAATGCCCAGATTTTCTCTCAAATTTGTGATTTTTTTTCCTCATTACATTTTTGTTTTCTGGCAAATCATTGGCATGTCATTACAGAGTGAAGTCAGAAACTGATGACTGACATTTGAGTTTCAAACTTCATGCTCTTCAGGCAGTTCATACTAATGTACAACCTATTTATTCTTAACTTTCTAAGTTTGGAAGTGCAATATTAAATATCTGTCCCTATTTTTGAGATTTTATCCCCTCCTTATGTATGCCTTTGTCCCTATATCTTGCTCAAAGGGGATGACAGGTATGTTTGAGTTTCATTTTACCACATCTATGTGACATCTATGGCAATTATGTCCCTATTTCTGGTTAAATGTCCCTGCATTATGTTGGCCTTTGTGGAGATATGTCGAACTAGCAGATTTACAGCTATCTGTGAAACCCTGATGGTCACTGTGGCATTCTGCACAAATCTGCGGACCGTAGGTGCTCTGTTTTACACAGAATTGATATCCACATTTGCCTATATGGTTTGCTGACTGGCAACATTGATGCCAGCCATGAACCTTAGCTTAGGTGTGACGTGCCCACTTGCTGCTCACCGTCTCGCTAACATGTAAACTCCGTGTAGGTTCTGCACTAAGCCTACACAGACTTTATTGAATCCTGGGGCAGGTTTTACATCATTATACATTTTCTGGGTAATATAAAGTATAAAATTCTAGTGCTTGGCATTATTGACTGAGTATAATCTTCATTGATTTTCTAGAAAATCAAAACTTTTATGAGGACACAGCAAAATGTGAGACAATATCAGCAGTATTCTAGGGTATGATAAAACTAGCTGATAATTTAAGCTGAGTGAATGAGTTTTGTGATGAGTTATGAAGCCTCAAGTTACAACTAATCCTATAGTACAAGTTAGTTAATTTATCACACAATATAGAACCCGCATGCATTTCATTTATCCACTTTTAGCTTTGGTGTAGTGCTTCTCACTGGCTTCACCTGGCTATGTTAATTATCTATGGGCCGGATTCATGAAACCTCCATGTAAGACTTAATATGTCTTACTCGGAGGCTGCAGTTGAACGGTATGACGTCAGCATGCCATGAATATTCATGAGGGCATGCTGACTCATCCGTAACTCTTACACGGACTGAGTAGGCAAGCAGGGGCCATGTCCGACTGCCGAGCAGTGTAAAAATCCACGCCCCTGCAAGGTTTTAAAAAGCATAATGTCAACAGACAAGAGCGAGTCCGCTCAAATGTACTTGCACCCAACACCACACTCCCTGACACTGTAAACCCCCATCAGAGTTATAAAACGGAAAAAATTAATTATTTTTTTTTAAATCCACAATATAGCTGCCCGTATTTGCGCTTGTTTGTGTGGGTGTGCCCATTGCTTAACCACAGTTAGCAATTGTGACATTGAAGTGCATATAAGAACTACTTATGCAAATGAATCCAAATAGCAATAGCGTAATGGTAGAGTGTATGCACAAAGAGAAGGCATTCACGGTTCGAGTCCCACAACTCCCCTTCTTATTTATGTTTTAAATCAGTATTTGAAATAATACCAGACAAATATGATTAAAATTTTATTAAAAGCAGTGACATGGCCAATGTATCAGCGAACAAAATATATATTTTTAAAAGACCCAGATATATAATAGCCTGCCGTTAAGCAACGTTTTACACAGCTAAACACAGGTGCCCATAGTTTAATAGCGCTTCACCCAGCTAAACAGAGTTGCCCATAGTTTAATAGCGCTTCACCCAACTAAACAGAGTTGCCCATAGTATAATAATACTTTACCCAGTGCAATAGAGTTGCCCAACATTTAAAAACGCTTTACCCAGCACAATGTGTTTGCGTGGAAGTGCGCGCCGCGCCAACCAGGGCACTGTAGGGCACAGGGGAGCAACGTAGAGCTAAGTTGCTTAAACGCAGCCACATCCCCTAGCCTGTCTAGACAGTATTAAAATAAAAGAATGACAAGGCTTGAACCCAGGACCCTTTGCATCATAATGAAAGTACAGAACCACTAAGCCATGACAACATAGGGGAAACAGCCACTATTAACATACATAAACTTAGGAATGGTAGTTTAACCATTACTAAGCAGGTCTGCAGTCAGCCGAAAATTGTACAAAACAGCCAATCACAAAAAAGTGTGGGAAATGCGGCATATATAAGCCCCACAGGCGGGAATACATGCCATAACTGATTGTAGCTCACATCTGCGGTCAGAATGTCTGGTGTTGGAGAGGGAGTGCGCTTCCAAGCGCAGAGATGGGGCACCGAGGAGTCCAAATACATGGTTTGGCTCCTAGTCCACTGTCACGAGGCAAGACTCCTGAAGGGCCAGTTCCAAGGGATGGAGTACAAGGCAGAGGCTTGGAACCGGTTAGCTCGTGACCTCACCAGTGCCACAGGCGTTCCCCGGACTGGTGAGCAGGTCCGTCACCACAATGCGGACCTGAAGAGACAAAAGGAGGACCGCCTGAACCAGTGGATACAGGAGGCCCGTGGGATGTGGGATGCCCCACAACTATGTAGCCATGGAATGCAGTATGTATGGATTTAAAATGGAGTATGTATAATGGATAGGAATGTCTCAATATTCCTTTATTTACTTTACAGCTGCAGGTGACCGTGTTACGAATCAGTAAGCCTATGAAGATAGGCTGCAAAGGCTGCACCGCCAGGCAGGTTAGTGATTATTCTGCATGTATTGTTATATAAAATATGGGAGAGAGAATGAAAGAAAGTGTTGTAGTCCAATAATACAGCCATAAAATGGACTGAATAAGTCCTCTGCATGTACTGTCAGATAAAAACATTAGAGAGACAGAAAAAGAGTGTAGTAACCCATTAAGAAAGGTAACAAATGTCTGGAATAATATCTCTGCAGGCACTGTCATATAAAATAATATGTGAGTGAGCCTGAAAAAAGAGTGTGCTAACCTATTAATAAAGGTATAATATGTCATGAACATGTCTGCCATATATACCGTTAAAACAAATAAAGGAGTGAGCCTGTGGAAAAGTGTGTAATGTCATTAATAAAGGTCTAAAACCCAGAGTGTGTCTGTTTCACTTAGTATGAAATGTTGTTGTACCCTTGCATTATACAAATAGTAATGTGTTAGAAAGTGCTGGCAACCCAGAGTTCTACAGTCCCATCTAAAGTGGGTGATGGAAGAGCTAGTAGCTGTGAAGTAAATATACAGTCCTCAGCAGTCAGTTACTGGCTGGCATGCATAAGTAAATCTGGCACACGAGTAGCATGCGAATATGTTCCCCAAGAAATGTAAGTGTGCTTCAATAAATGCAGGGTTCTGTACAATTAGAAGTGAAAATGTCATGTGAAAACATCCAGATATGTAGATAAAGAAATATAAATGCAACCATGAAATATGTAGCAGTAACATCTGCATCCTGGACTGTTAGTATGTGAGATATAGGTCAAGTATAGATTGAACTAGCCAAACCCATTACACAACCTAATGCATGGTGGCAAGTGTAATAATACATGTAGGAATATACACCTGCAGTCACTAGGAATGTAGTGTAGAGTAAAAGTGTTTATAAGATGTTAATGGAGGTTTTTTCTACACCCTACTGTTTGTGCATAAACCATGCAATTCTGCACCTCAATGGGTATGTGTAATCTTAAATATTTGTCGGGATATATGTCCTATTGTTCCATAAATATTTGCACTCATGTTGATGCATGTGCCCTGTTCAAACACCATGTTCATGGTGGCCTGTTGCTACCAATCATCCCTGCATGTGGTTGGAATAACCACTGCTGTTCAATATATGCATGTGTTATGTTTGCTGTTCAACTGTTGGAACTGTGGTGTGTTGGGTTAATGGGACTATTACTGCATGCTGTTACAACTAATCTGGAATGCTGCTGTTTATGTTGTAATGAAACACACCGAATCACAGAACGTATGGGAAGGCCGGTCCCAGCGGACCCACCTGTCCCTCCTCAGTTGGCGAGTGCACCTGGCACCAGTGGCTCTGGTGCCCAGCCCAGACTCCCCTCCTCCATTGGTCCTGTGCCACCTTCAGGTGGAAGCGCTGCAGGGGATGGGGCTCACCCCCCCCGTGCAAGCATGGGTGGAGAAGGGCCACCCGTCACCCTTCGAAGGGTCCGGGCTGTGGTGCGTAGGGAGATCCAGCGTTCAGTCGCTGATCCCCTATGCCAGCTTGAGGTGAGAGTGGCATGTCTCACGGGTGAGCCTGCCCATCCTACTCAGCCCCCAGCACAGCCACCCCCGGGGCTGTGAAGGTGCAGTGGTGACTGCCCATGGGTGGGGATCTCAGTTCCATTGTTACCATCTGTGGGCTCATGGGCTTGCGATTTCCAAACAACCTTCCCCGTCAATTGTGTTCACCCACCCCATGTGTCAAATTCTGCCCCTGTATGCGTCTTGTTTGTCTTGTCTGTTTACCTCCCCAACCTACCTCCCCAAATATACCTATTTCCCCTACCTCACTTACCACTCAAAAAAAAAAAAAGGCAATCTGTACCCGAAAAAAATTACGCCCCATACATAGCTTCCCATTTTGCACACATGTCCATAGGACATGTACACCAATAATTCTAATTGGCAGTGCAACAAACTATGTTGTCCTCACCCCTCTCTCAGGGGTGGAAGGTCTCAAAACTCACTCCAAATTTTCAACATATGCACAGCTGTTGCTGTTAAAGAAATGGGCAGCTATGGGCCTTCCCTACACCCTTTCTGCACATCCTGAGCTTGTTTTCCTACCATCTGTCCCTCTCTGTGCCCCCTTTTTTCACCACTTTCCTATCTCCCCATTTTCTTTTCTTTAAAAGAAATTAGCTGGGTTAGCGGGAGTAAGCACTTTTAAGCAGTAGTTAGCGGGGGTGCACGAGTGTGAGCTTGTGTGCGCTTAGCTAAGCATTGCTAAGTGTCGCACAAACCCGCACCAACCCGCTTACAACTGCTTAAAAGTGCCTTAGTCACTCTGTATGGCAAGGCCCTTGTATTGCTCAGCAGCAAAATAAAACTACCCTTGTCAGTCTAGAACCCGGGACCTTGGACTCACCAGTTTGCATGAAGTACCACTAAACCACAGCAGATATACAATAACTTAGTGGTGAAAGCAATTTAGCATGCATTACCATGAGTGAATGTAAAGGGAAAATAGGAATGGCATAACACAAATCTTGTTCTGTGGGCCTTAACCAGCAGGTGTTGTTGAATTGCATGACATGACTGTGAAAAGAGACTCAGCCATGCTAGTAGAGAATAAGGTTACAGTAGCAGCTTACAAACCCCACACAGTATCAGAGCAGGATACACACTGGCATATTAGCATAGGTCACAGGCCAGACCTCCCAACAGTGACTGCTCTACAGTGATGACCCTGATTAGTAAACAAAAGTTAGCTGTGCCCGTCTGACTCCCTGTGAAATGTACTAACAGTAGGCAGAAAGGTGTTGAATCTCACTTAATAACAAATGTCAATAAGTGAGAGTAGACACCACTTGCACGTCAGAAAAGGTGTAGTAATACAAATGATCTGAATCACCCAAAGTCTGAACTGAAAAATGTCAGAACTATATCACAGGTGTATCCCAGCTATATGTACCTTTCCCTGAGGCTGTTCAAATATATACGTGAGAGTATCTGAGGCTTGGAAAAGACAGAAACACACAGGCATATCAGCTTGTCTGCTGTTACACACTCTGCAAATAGCTGTAGAATGAATCCCACAAGCATGCCCTTATGTAGAAGTACAACACAGAAATAGCAAAAGATGTAGCCATGTACTGCTAGCAACCACCTGTGACAACGCCATTGTTCAGGTGCTGAAAAGACTGCTGTGGTGCACAGTCATATAATACTAGGCTGACCTCTGTCTACCATCTGGATATGTCCACAGGTGGGAGCTATTCAGACAGACTACAAGCCTTCATAGACTTACAGGTACTCAGCAACTCTGCATGTTCAGCAATATAAACATCACACGATAATAAATAATGCACACTGCAGTTCTGCACCCCTACCCAAAGGTACTATATACCCATGTAGTCAGGCACAACCAAGGGTGTAGGTAGGCATATACAGTACAGAAATATGTCCAGTCATCCTGAGCAGACTGTGCTAATGCCAACACAAACCACAAACTGTTCAGATGTGAGTAACGTACTAATGACAGTATAGCTGTTCACAAACAGTGCATGTGCCTGATATTCACAATTGGTAGTACAACATACTTAGATGTCCTCACCACTCTCTCAGGGGTGGAAGGTTTCAAATATCCCATCTAATGTATTGCATATGCACAGCTGTTGCTGGTAAAGAAATGGGCAGCTATGGAACCTCCACACCCATTGTGTACATCCCAAGCTAGTTTCCCTACTGTCTTCCCCTCTTTGAGCACCCTTTATCACCACAGTCCTATCTCCCCATTTACTTTTCTGTCAAAGACATGAGCGTGGGGGTTAGTGGGAGTGAGCACTTGTAAACAGTAGTCAGCGGGTTTGCACCAGTGTGCGCATGTGTGCGCCTAGCTTAGCATTGCTAAGATATGATAAGCTCCGCCAAGCTTAGCTTACTATTGCTAACATAAAATAAGCTAAGCTAAATTTAGCTTAGTATTGCTAAAATACAATAAGCTAAGCTAAGCGTTGCTTAGCATCGCTAAGCATTGCTTAGTATCGCTAAGCATCGTGCAAACCCACGCCAACTCGCTTACAACTGCTTAAAAGTGCCTTTGTCACTCTGTATGACAAGGCCCTTGTATTGCTCAGCAGCAAATTAAAATACCCATGTCAGTCTCAAACCCCACACCTTGGACTCACCAGTCTGCATGATGTACCACTAAGCCACAGCAGATACACAACAACTTGGTGCTGAAAGAAATATAACATGCATTACAAGGAGTGCATGTAAAGGCAAAATAGGAAAGCCATAGGAATACATTGCAATAAAGAAATATGACATGCATTACAAGGACTGAATGTAAATGGGAAATAGGAAAGCCGTAGGGATACATTGCAATAAAGAAATATAACATGCATTACAAGGACTGAATGTAAAGGGAAAACAGGAAAGCCATAGGAATACATTGCAATAACTACTGTTGTATGCCAGTTAATTCCCTAATTCCAAAAGAAAATACATACTCCCATGTATCCAGTGTTAGCATTAGGAGGTGTGAGTAAACTTACACACTGAGAAGAGTGTACTTGAAGAAGCAACAGTCAGGTTTCAGTACAACATGCATTTCACTGGCTACAACCCAGCTTCAGATATGAGACATATACCAGCCTTCTGACTGACACAACAGTGTCCACAGCAAACAAGCATGGTCCCCACCTTGTAAAACTGAAAGGCCTATGCCTACCTAACCTATCATTTTATAGCAGTCTCCTGAAATCACAGTGAGAACTGCAATTACCACACAGCAGGCTGGAATTACTAAATGGTGGGCACCAACTGGTGCAGAGGCCATCACATGTACATGTGCAGATACCTACAAAAGCAGCCTGTACTTGCTGTCCACACATGCAATAATATCATTGCAGCAACTGGAGAGAGAGAAAGTGAGCGAGAGAGACAGGCAGACAGACAAACAGTTGGAGAGACCAACCCAAAAAAAAAAAAAAAACAGAGGCGGTTGAAGACACCAAATAACCAAAACAAAAAATAAAACAAACAGAGTCAGTGGAAGACACCAACCTGAACAAATAAAAATAAACATCAACAGGTACAACAGACTGAGGTGAGAAATACAAAGGTAAGGTATGTAACACAGATGTATTTGCTGGCATCCAAATGATGTGTCTGAAGGGTACTCTACATTCTGTGAACACTCCTTATGTGGTAGTAGTCCGTATCTATATGTATATGCAGATGTGCATAGGGCAAGGGACATACTGCAACTGTTAGTGAAGGCTGGACATATATATGTATTTGAAGGTTGGTATGTGCACATATCTATGTAGATTGTAGTGTGTGGCACTGAAAACAGCAAGCAGTGCAGGTGTATGTCATGTGGTGGTTAAATGCTGTGGGACTGAGTTACAGCCAGTGAGATCTGCTACGGCTATATGGCTTGAGGACAGCGAAATGCATTCTGCACAACACTGTGCAATATTATTACATAATTGTATGTCTCACAACTGTTCCATAATTGATATTCCTACCATGAAAGGTGGGCAGTATATCTGCATATATGTGCATGTATATGTACAACAGTGGCTGTTTACAAGTATGTGTGTGTGTGTGTATGTATATATATATATATATATATATATATATATATATATATATATATATATATATATATACATGTGTATGTATATATATATATGTATATATATATATATATATATATATATATATATATATATATATATATATATATATATATATATATATATATATATATATATATATATATATATATATATATATATATATATATATATATATACATATATATATATATATATATATATATATATATATATATATATATATATATATATATATATATATATATATATACATATATATATATATATAGATATGTAGATATATAGATATATACATATATAGATATATATAGATGTATAGATATATACATATATAGATATATATAGAGATATATAGATATATACAGATATATATGGATATCTATGTATATATATATATATGTATATATATATATATATATATATATATATATATATATGTATATATATAGATATGTATATATAGATGATATATAAATATATATTCATATACATATATATATATATATATATATATATATATATATATATATATATATATATATATCTATAGTGAGAGAGGGAGACACAGGGTCAGACGTATTGCAACAGGTGCCTGGTGACCAAGGCATTGACTGAACACCAGTGTTGATATTGCAGTGCCATACCCCATTCCAAAACACTTTACCCACTAACTACCAGATAGGTGGTTGCCTGACTAACACTGAAGGTGTCAGAAGGGAACATGGGACACAGGTGGACAGTAGCCTCCCATTTCATATTCACAGTGCCACACTAGTCTTGTAATCTGTCTATGTGGTACGTGTAATCACAAACGCTGTGTCATGTACGGAAATATAGGTCAGTGTTCCCCTGTACTCATCACAATGCCCCATGTGGTATGTACCTCACATGACAACTACAGCAAGTGGAAAGGCCACAGGCATACCTCACAAAGGGTAATACTGCCCTGAAACACACACCCTATGCAGACTGACTCACATAACCACAGCTACAGTGCGTTGTATATTTTTATTTTATTTTATTTTACATTTGTTGACCGGGCTAGTCTAACTGTATATATGTCCATTTTCAGTAGAGGCCCAGGGAGAAAAGCTCCAATGGAATATTACATTGTTTATACAGAATAGACCATACAAGATTAGAATTTAAAAAACAAAGTTAGACAATATATGCAATGTACAACTATGATAGGAGCAAACAAGGAGAAAAAAGTCCTAATGCCTTTATACAAAGAAATAATAATACATGTTTTTATTTTTTTTTTTTACCGTGGTAGTACTGTGTATATGTGATAACATTTCACTACATAGATATTAAGAAAAGGAAAGTTATGAGGGTGTAGTGTAAGAAAAAGAGACAGAGTAAGAGGGAAAGTTAATCTGGGTTGGTACAGGGGCAAAGCCATTGACTATTGAGATGCATAGTTAGTTGTCTTTTAAAAAGTGAGAGTGTAGACAAAGATGTGATATCAGAGGGTAGTTTGTTCCACATTTTTCCAACAGAGTTGGAAAAGAGGCAGTCCCCTGCTGAGTTATTAGGTTTGGGAGTATAAATCAGTAGTTTGTTTGAGGAGCGTAGCTGTTTCATGTTATTGTAAGGTGTAACAAGGTTAGAGAGTATTGGTATTTTAGTTGGTTGGTGTAGAATTTTGTGAGCTATTAAGAGCTGTTGAAGTATTAATTTGTTGGTAAATTCAAGCCAACCTAGTTGTCAGGTTCAGGCAGTGGTGAGTTCGAAACTGGGATCTTGTAGCAAATCTAGCAATATTATAGTAGGATGTAGCAAGTTTCTTCAGGTTGCTTTTGGAGAGATTAGTATAGATGGGGGAGGCATATAGAAGAGTAGAGATGAGGTGAGATCTAGCTAAGATGGTTCTTGTTTCATGTGTAAGGAAGGGTTTGATTCTGTAGAGGGAACAATTTTTTTGTTAACTACTTTTATTATGTTGTTGATGTGTAAGTCAAAGCTTAGATTGTTGTCAACAGTTATTCCTACTAATTTTGTTGTTGAGTCAGGAGAAATGAGAGTGCTATCAGTGGATGTGAGAGAGAAATTAAGTGGTGTACATTTACGGGTAGGTGGGAACAGTAACAGTTTGGTTTTCTTGGGATTGAGGAGAAGGCAATGATCAGAGAACCATTTTTCAACAGAAGAAAAGGCTTTTTGGGTAAGAGACTGAAGTTCATTTTGAGAGGTGGCAGTGCAGATTATAGTAGAATCATCTGCATATTGTATGCAAGTGGTGTTAGGGATAGCTGTATACCGGCCACCCAGAGGTTACCTCTGCCAAACTTACGGAGGTATGCCACACCCATAGCAGTCAGACAACCACCATGTCAACACCTCACAATCCCACCAGGCTACACGGCCTAGGTCCCTAGTCCCCGCAACCTCACTAAACAGCACATGCTGGAGGGATAGGCTCCTATTGGCAAATATGCCATACTCTGGAGTAAACCACCCAGCATGAACAAACAAGGCTCCTCAGTAGCAGATGTCAGACATACCCCTGATGATTGTCTGGGGGATAGGTAACACGCCCTGGGAATCACCTCTGTGTATCTGGTTGACAGGAGGAAGTGAAATCTAATTACATGTGTGTCACAGGCATACCTCCCAACCGTCCCGAATTACTCGGTTTTTACCGAGTTTTGGGGTCCAAATGAAGGGGTGCCACGATTCCTGAGTGGCACCCCTTCATTTCTGATTTCTTTACGTTTGTTTTTTTATTTTTATTTTTTATTTTTTTAATTTTTGTGCCGGAGCTGATGTCATCACGTGCGCAATGACATCAGAGCCATCAGCACTACCAGCCAGTCGGAATTGAGCTCAAGGGCCTCACGTCATCATTTCCGGCTGGCGAGAAGTGCTACCGAGAATTTGAAAAGCCGTTTCAGAAATGGAGGGACCGGACTTTGCTTTTTGCTGTCGAGAGAGGGTCTTGTTGGCTTTGCTGCTGTGTCGTGAAACAGGGGGACTTGTTTTGCTGCCGAGAGAATGCTACTGGCTCTGCCATTTTTGCTGCTGGAAAGTAGGTAAGTAACGTTGCTGGGACTTTGCCGAGTGAATGCTGGCTTTGCTGCGGCTTTCATTGCTGGGACTTTGCCGTTTTATTTTTGTTTTTCGGTGCTGGGAAGTAGGAACAGTAGTGTGTGTGTGTGTGTGTGTGACCACTGACTGGGAACAAGGAATCAAGACAAGTTAGTAAGGAAATAAACGGTATGTGTGTGTGTGTGTGTGTGTGTGTGTGTGTGTGTGTGTGTGTGTGTGTGTGTGTGTGTGTGTGTGTGTGTGTGTGTGTGTGTGTGTGTGTGTGTGTGTGTGTGTGTGTGTGTGTGTGTGTGTGTGTGTATGTGCGAGAGACAGACTGTGACTGTGTGCATGAGTAGTAGGCTCAATGGAAGCTCCCCATTCAACAGCTTAAAATATAAAGTAATAACTGTCTGATATACTCTCTAATATGTACTACTGTTGAGAGATGCAAAAGAAAGCTGTTAATGCAGTAACACACATGGATCTGTATGTAGCTGTGACACTTTTTTTTTTTTTTTAGGATGACTAAAATGTCACAGGATATACCACATCACAGAAGCTGATTATGTTACTCTGTGCAGTTCTGCAGCTATACAACACTGCTTCTACCCCACTGTTAAAAAAGCATATTTGTGTGAGTGACTGACTGACAGAAGCACTCCATATCAGAACAACTATTTATTCTCTTCCTCTTGCAATATGTTTCCATCTTGCAATACGTTTTCATGCTCCTATTGGTTATACCTCCTTATAATTTTTATTTCCCTGTTTGTTTTGCAGAGGGGGGGCGGGTTCAGTTTATAAGGAGAATAAGAGCTCTGGTTTATTTATTACATAGCAGGGATGCAGTTTTTATCAGCCAACAAACTCCACCCTGATGCTCCTTATTTAGTCCACAGACACAGTGACTGCAGGTACACTTCTTCATGAAGATGAAACTAAACTTGACTGTTCACTTACATAGTCAATAGTTCAGGCTGCCTCACATAAGAAATGAAACTGCTAGGTATTTTCCTTCCACTTTATGCAAGTGAGTGCTATAGTTCCAGAGCTACTACAGAAATTATTTAGAAAGTTTACACACATAACAGGAAGTGGGAGATTCCACATGCCTGAGGAACAGTTTTACAGCTCACATACCAGACTAGTGATTTATCCTTTGTAAAGATCGTAAAACTAATATTAAAGTGCATGACTATCACACCAAACTGTACTGAACAGAGAAATACAGCAAACATGTATTGTGAGTTTTGTCCAGATTGTTTGTGCTAAGATTTGAGAGCTATGGTGAGAAGTGAGAACAGAATTTGTATTCCCCCATTATTGGCTTTGTTTGTCCAGGTTTTTTGTGCTAAGAGTTTGAGAGCTATGGTGAGTGAGAAAAGTGAGTACTGAATTTGTATTCACCCATTATTGGCTTTGCATGTCCAGGTTTTTTGTGCTAAGAGGTTGAGAGCTATGGTGACAGAGAAGTGAGTACTGAATTTGTATTCACCCATTATTAGCTTTGTTTGTCCAGGTTTTTTTGTGCTAAGAGGTCGAGAGCTATGATGAGAAGTGAGAACTGAATTCAATAAATGATAGCCATTAAGTTTCAGTCTTCCTATTTTTCAGGAAACTGCTGGTTTGGCATAGTGGTATGTTGCTCTGACTGTAGTGCATAGGGTCCTGGGTTCAAGAATGCCAATGAAATGCATGGTAGTAACATAGCATTTTATTCTAGGAACTTTCCACATTTATACAAGCAATGTTTAAAATGTGTCCCTGATTTTTGACTTTTTGGTCCCCCCCACCAAAAAAAATGAAATTGAAAATAAGTGTGAGAAGCTGTGCAAGATGCCTATGGCTTATACTACTGTCATTCTATTTATAGTGTGTGTGTGGAAGTAGACTTTTATGATGGAAATGTTCTGAATTGGGCAGTTTTGTCATTATTGGTTTATGCATTTTCTTTCATTGCCTACTGGAAAAATGTTCAAACAAATTTAAAGTGTGCTCTGTCTAACAAGTGTGCTGTATTATACAAGTAATATAACTTAATAAAGCCAGGAAGGTGTATCAAAGAAAATAATGCATGTATGTTTCTTGTTTTGTGTGCAAGGGGCCAATGATTTGAAAACAGCCCAAACATAATCTTTATCCACCACTTGCCAGATGCATTTTCTTTGGATGTGGTGTAGATTTCAATGCTGTTTCAATTAATGTGAGTTTCAAGGGCAGAGATGTTTTAGTGCCAAGTCTATTTTCATTGCCTTGTTCTGTAAAATGTAAAATAAAATCCAAATAACCATTGTAGAAGTAAAGCAGTATGCACACATTAGTGTTTATGATAAATGGGGTGAAGTAGCCAAGTAATGGGACATTGGAATGGGTGCAGGGGGACTCTGATGGCATATTTTGGTAGTCTGTTCTTCAGTTTGCATTTGAAAGTTGGTATCCCACAATTCCATTGGAGTGGGTGGGGTTATGTAATTATGTATGCAAATTAGGTGTCAATCAGCGTACAGATTTGTACCTATTTTTCATGGGCCTTGTCCAGATTTTTGATCTTTCCAGGTTGAGAGGTATGGTCACAGGCCAGGGTAGCATATGGCTAGGCTGCTGTAGGCCCCAGGGACAATACCATATTACCTACTTATGACACAATGCACACAGACATGTACACAGTGCAATACCTGCTATGTGAGGTGGAATGAGTGTGACAGTGAATGTGTGCAAGGTCTGTGATGGTGTGATAGCTAGGTGTGAGGTTGTTTCTGTCATGGTCGTTTGTGTCCTAAGTGTGAGGCCAGAGAAAGATGTGTCAGTTATTGGGATGTAGACATAGTAGGATGGTATATGTTGTGACGTAGTTCCTTGTGTACGACTATGGTGTCCCATCATAGGGTGAAGCAATACATGTATGCTCAGTAAGTGGTACTGCTGGTGAATCCAACCGACATTTGAACTGTTGTACCACCCGAAGCTGTAGGCCTAAACAGCACAGTATGGTGTATGTTCACATTCCCTGGTAACACTGTCTTGTGTGTTTCCTGCAGTCTTCACAGATTACATTCCTCAGGCATAGGTATCTGTAAGTAGGGGCACACATTACTGTAAAGTGCATAGCAAATGCTCATCTGTGTTAGCATACATTTGTGTGTTGTATGAATGTCTGATGTGTGTGTAATGATGCCTGTACCATGTCCACAATCACATGTGTGATGCAGGGTTTGCGTGTGTACCTAGCAACATGTATACTCTGTTACAGCAGTATGCCATCTATATTAACAACTGTGCACATATGTTAGGTAGGGGTATGGCATCAATGACTAGGGTGGGTTACTGGTTATACAGTAACTGTACTTCACATTTATTGCAATGGATGACATATTTCTGCATGCATTAGCTTGATATGTACCCCCCTGAATTTTTAGGAATCTTAGTATATAATCATAGCATATTTAACAGATGACCAACATAAATAACATCTTAGCTTGTTAAAACAACTTGCAACCACTATGGTACGTTGCTTTTTAAGATAATAAATATTTTGGTCACTTTCCAGGTGAATACCACCTAATTACAATGCAGTAGTGTACTTTTATTTTTGGTGACTAATTGGTTTGAGTCACCCCATTGTGCAAGATTATTGTTTTCAAATGATATCCTCGCAAAAATTGAACATTACATGCCCTCACTACTTACAGCATTAAATATTTTTACATTTCAAAATATTTTTATAAGTATTTATAATTAATAAATAACACTATTTATTTAATTAATGTCCATAAAATTATAACATCACTTGGAATTTAATTAATCTAATTTGTATATATTTTTTATTTTTTTTATTTATTTACTTAATAATTTAATAATTTATAATATATATGAATTACATAGGTACCAAATCACCCTAAAAAATAATGTACATTCAAACAATAAGAAATAATTTATACATTGTTTATGTAGTGGTTAATCATCATTCACAATTCTTAGTAGTCTCACAATTAATATTGGCTTCTTACTTCTATATAGTGATTTTTTAATAAAATGTAGAAAATATTCCGTAAATGGTGGGATTAGGTAATGTAAAACAACAGGTATTTAACGTTGCTTTTTCATGCTTCGCTATTTCCACTATTTAGATTTTTTACTACTAAGAGGAATTGTATATATGTATTTATTATTTTAAACAGATCATCATTTTACAATATTTATTTTATGATATTTATTACAATAATATTTATTTATTTAATTGATATCAATTTTAATATTCAGATTCAAAATAATAAGAATTAGTTTTGTAAGCGCATAAATTTTACTACAAGTAGGGTTATGTACTGCTACAATATATCCGTAGTCCTGTAAAAGCATTAGATTATACTTCTGTTAAGAAATCAGTAATAAAGGCAATATTTACAATACTTTTTATAAGATTAATTAAGACTAGTAGAATAGAAAGTATTGCACACAATTTTTTTAGTATGTTGTTATTTTTAGCTGCTAGTTATTTGTACGAAGTAAATACTTAGAAATCATGGCAACCACGAGGTATGTAAACATCTAAAGAACCTAGACAGGTATTCATTTCAACCTTAGGAATTTATTAAATGCAGTTTTTATTTGGTACACTGTTTAGATTTTTGCTGTACAACACCAATGATTGAAAAAGAAAAGTTTTGTAAGCGTGCTTCAGTGTTCTTTTGGTCAAAACACGTTTACTGCACGTATTAATTTTGAATACTGAAAATGCGATGTTGCTTTAAACAACTTAAACAAAAAGCAATGCCTTGCACTTTGAATTGGTACAATCTGATTTGTACGTTATCTTAATTGAATAATTGATTTTAAAGCCTGTATATAAGCACACAAGGTTTTCTAGGTGGTTCATCTTGAAAAAGCCCGTCATGGTAATGGGTGAAAGCGCTTGATTTACTTTGGTTTCCATTTGGCTTTATCTGTGTCCTGATTTTATTGTCTGTTCGTGCATCTTCAAACCTTTTGGTAAAGTAATAAAAGAACTTTGGTTTTCAACTGAGGCGTATTTGTTCCAGTTAAGAAGAGTTTATTGGGCTTCAGTGCTTGTGCATATATCTTCCTTGCTTTGTGGGACTTAGTTCATTTTTTCAGCGTTTGGTGTTTGTCATGGCAGAAGGCACTGAGGTTTCCGACTTTCTGGGAACACCGCTTATACTCAGCGACGCAGCAGATGATGTTCCAGTTACCAGGTCTGAATTCCGGCAAGTTATACAGCTACTTACACAACTATCCAACTCTATTAAGGCTAGTAATGTCAACTCCGGCGGCAGAATTGCTGCAAACCAGGAGCAGGAATTTGGCGCGAACAGAACTGACAAGTCTTTTATATGTGAACCACCTTTCTCTGGCGTTTTGGAGCAACAGCCTAGCACTTCACACAGAAAAGATCTTCCATCCCAGCAGCAAATGGGTATTCCTATAATCAAGAACATGCAGAAATCCTTTAATTTTGATGTCTGGTCCAACAAACAGTTTGCTTTTTCTACAGGTACTGTGCACAATAATGCTCCAATTAGTAACAAGATAGACTCTGACTTTTCACTGTTCAGTGATAAACTGTACTCCTTTAAAGCAGCAAAACTTAAAATTGATTACTTGCAGGAGTGCATTAAAGTTAAGAGGGTACCTAGAGGCCTTCGGATTAATAAGTTTCCGAACAATGCAATTGTAGGCTCAGATCTCCATAAAGAGATTTCTGAGTTATTTGACTGTACGGGACTTGAAATGCTACATTTGATGGTAAAAGATTATGAAAAGAAAGCGGACACTTTGTTAGAAGAATTAAGTATGCTTAATGACTCTATTAATACTGATATTTCTTTTTCTAGAATCAAGAAAGATTATAATAATGTTTTTTATGAAGTTGACCAGTATTGTCTTAGAATTATGGAAAGAAAAGTTAAGAAATTGGAGAGAGATTTAAATGATTATAGAAATGGGATAGCTCAGTGTTACACAACCAAACAGAATTGGTCTCCTAGATATACGACCAAAAATGGGGGGCCTACATCTTTTCAAAACCAAAATGATGGCATGCCACTGGTTGAAACTCTAAGACGTAGTGAACGACTAGCCCAGAAGCATACTAGTAACAATAGTATGAATAATAATACCCCTAAAAATGATGACAACCAGGGTTTTCAATTTCCCCAACGCAGGCAAGGGAACAGAGCACAGTTCCAGAACCAGCAAGCGTGGGGGAAACAGCGCAGATGATGGTGTATCCAAATGAGAACATTGTATTTCAAACACACTTTTCTCCATGTTTAATGGAAACTAAAAATAATTTTACTATTTTTAATTTTACAGAAAACCCAGTGAATGATACACACTTTGACTTATTCACAAAGGGTTTTCATTTTGTTCCTTCTAAATGTATAGACACCACAAAAACTATTTTAGAGCTTAAATTGTTTACAAGACAGCTAAATTTGGATATCTTTTTCAAAGGTAAAAATTTTTCAAAGGATCTAGTTAGTAGATCAAGTACTTTCAACCCACCCCCACATCCTGTCATAAAAATCTTTGAAGATTTGGTAGAAGCTGAAATAAGAAATCTACCTAAAAAGAGTATTGTAACACACAACTTATCCCAGAACTGTTTCACTCTTATTAAACAGCTAAGGGATGAGCAGATACGTGTAATGAAACCGGACAAAGGGGGTGGTGTTGTTTTAATGTATAAAAATGAATATGAAGAAGTTATTCATAACATGCTCCAGGACACGGAACAGTACAGTACTCTCATTAAATGAGTTGAATATTGCATATGCTAGGATTAAACACATCTTATATGATATGTTATTACAAGGTGTTATTAATGAAAAACTTTACAATTTTTTAATAGTTAATAAACCCCTTACACCAGTAATTTTTGGGATCCCCAAGGTACATAAGGGGTTAGAACCATTAAAATTCAGACCCATTGTTGCGGGTGCAGGCAGCATTACAGAACCCCTAGGTAAATTTGTTGATTCAACACTTAAAAAGACTATAGCATCAATGCAACACATTTGTAAAGACTCTTGGGAATTCCTGAAAAATATTAAAGAGGACTACTTCTCTAAAGTAGACTTTTTAGTTACAATTGATGTAACAGAACTATTTCCTAGCATTCCACATGATACTGGTATACAATGGTTTAATGAAATTTTAACTAAATTTTCGAATTTTAACAACAATATTATTAATTTATTATCAGATTTTATGGACATTATTTTAAACAATAATTTTATTTATTTTAATGGGGAGTTTTTTAAACAAAACAAAGGGGTTGCCATGGGTTCACCATGCGCTTCAGCATATGCAAATATTGTTCTTTGCCATTGGGAAAACGAGTTTGTATTTACATCACAATGGAAAAATAATATTCTACACTACCAGAGGTACCTGGATGACATTTGTATTTTATGGGAAGGTAGTAAAACGAGCCTGGAAGCTTTTTTGGTTTACATAAATGAGACCACTAACTTTCTGAAATTCACATCTAACGTTAGTGAGAATCAGATGAATTACTTAGATGTGTTATTGTTTAAGAACATGGAATTACAAACATTTGAGTCTTCAATTTACAGAAAACCAACCTTTTCCAATACATATCTCCATTTTAGTAGTGCCCATCCCTTTTCTCAAAAGAAAGGTATTGTGAAAGGTCAATTTATCAGGGCTTCTAGAATGTGTAATACTGATAAGAAGTTCTCTGATGAAGCTCAAATGTTGACAAAGTTATTTTTAGAGAGAGGTTACCCCTTGACATTAATAGAAAAAATGCACCAAGAAGTTTTACAAAAAAGGACTGACATATATAGTCCATTGTTAAGTACAGGTACAGAACCAGTTCCAATATCAAACTCGACACCTGATGTTGGAATCAACACCCCTGCTTCCCAAACTATTTTTAGTTGTACTTTTAACAATGATACTAGTAAAATTAAGAACCTGGTTAGCAAATTTTGGCCTATTTTAACTACAAATGAAGATACAAAGAAATGGATACCGGAAAGGCCAATTTTTGTAAATGCAAGAAATATCAACTTGAAAAATATGTTTGAGAGACAACCACCACCACAACTTGTTAACAAACGTGGCAAGGTTGGTACTTACAAATGTAATAGTTGTAAACAATGTCCTTCCATTATGGAAACTAATGTGTACTATATTAAATCCAGGAAATTTACTTTTAAAGCCAACAGGTTATTGTAACTGTGGCTCAAAGGGTATCATTTATTTAGGGTTTGCCAAGAATGTGAGAGTTTTATGTGGGCAAATCAGAGAGAACGTTAAAAGGATTTACAAACATCTCTATGATATTCGAAAAGAAAGAGACAAACACATTTTTAAACACCTCACTAATTGCCCTAAGATGACACTAAAATTTCTAGTCATTGAGCAGGTTCCTCTTAATCCTAGAGGGGGCGATTGGGAAACCTCTATAGAATTTAAAGAGTTAAATTGGCAGCTAAGATTAAATGCATCTAAACCCCCGGGACTAAACGGCCATTAGTATCACTAGTCTCCTTAAATTAAGAAGGGCAAAGTTATAATTACAATGAATTTTTAGGAATCTTAGTATATAATCATAGCACATTTAACAGATGACCGACATAAATAACATCTTAGCTTGTTAAAACAACTTGCAACCACTATGGTACATTGCTTTTTAAGATAATAAATATTTTGGTCACTTTCTAGGTGAATACCACCTAATTACAATGCAGTAGTGTACTTTTATTTTTGGTGGCTAATTGGTTTGAGTCACCCCATTGTGCAAGATTATTGTTTTCAAATGATATCCTCGCAAAAAATGAACATTACATGCCCTCACTACTTACAGCATTAAATATTTTTACATTTCAAAATATTTTTATAAGTATTTATAATTAATAAATAACACTATTTATTTAATTAATGTCCATAAAATTATAACATCACTTGGAATTTAATTAATCTAATTTGTATATATTTTTTATTTTTTTTATTTATTTACTTAATAATTTAATAATTTATAATATATATGAATTACATAGGTACCAAATCACCCTAAAAAATAATGTACATTCAAACAATAAGAAATAATTTATACATTGTTTATGTAGTGGTTAATCATCATTACGAATTCCTTAGTAGTCTCACAATTAATATTGGCTTCTTACTTCTATATAGTGATTTTTTAATAAAATGTAGAAAATATTCCGTAAATGGTGGGATTAGGTAATGTAAAACAACAGGTATTTAACGTTGCTTTTTCATGCTTCTATTTCCACTATTTAGATTTTTTACTACTAAGAGGAATTGTATATATGTATTTATTATTTTAAACAGATCATCATTTTACAATATTTATTTTATGATATTTATTACAATAATATTTATTTATTTAATTGATATCAATTTTAATATTCAGATTCAAAATAATAAGAATTAGTTTTGTAAGCGCATAAATTTTACTACAAGTAGGGTTATGTACTGCTACAATATATCCGTAGTCCTGTAAAAAGCATTAGATTATACTTCTGTTAAGAAATCAGTAATAAAGGCAATATTTACAATACTTTTTATAAGATTAATTAAGACTAGTAGAATAGAAAGTATTGCACACAATTTTTTTAGTATGTTGTTATTTTTTAGCGTTAGTTATTTGTACGAAGTAAATACTTAGAAATCATGGCAACCACGAGGTATGTAAACATCTAAAGAACCTAGACAGGTATTCATTTCAACCTTAGGAATTTATTAAATGCAGTTTTTATTTGGTACACTGTTTAGATTTTTGCTGTACAACACCAATGATTGAAAAAGAAAAGTTTTGTAAGCATGCTTCAGTGTTCTTTTGGTCAAAACACGTTTACTGCACGTATTAATTTTGAATACTGAAAATGCGATGTTGCTTTAAACAACTTAAACAAAAAGCAATGCCTTGCACTTTGAATTGGTATAATCTGATTTGTGCTATCTTAATTGAATAATTGATTTTAAAGCCTGTATATAAGCACACAAGGTTTTCTAGGTGGTTCATCTTGAAAAAGCCCGTCATGGTAACGGGTGAAAGCGCTTGATTTACTTTGGTTTCCATTTGGATTTATCTGTGTCCTGATTTTATTGTCTGTTCGTGCATCTTCAAACCTTTTGGTAAAGTAATAAAAGAACTTTGGTTTTCAACTGAGGCGTATTTGTTCCAGTTAAGAAGAGTTTATTGGGCTTCAGTGCTTGTGCATATATCTTCCTTGCTTTGTGGGACTTAGTTCATTTTTTCAGCGTTTGATATGTACCCCCCTGGCAAGGCTGTGCATTGGATACCAAACAGTGAGCCGAGTACTGGTGTATACTGGTGTGTCATATGGGGTGTGGCAGGCACTGTCAGCCAGTTGTGGGCTGAGCACTGATATGTGGTATTGAATATGTGTATCCTCTGACAGACAAACAGATGCTATATATGGCAGTTAACTGATATCTGTACTGTATAATGTTAAGTGTGCCACATGACTTGCTCACACATATCGTTTACTTGTCTTCCAGGCTTATGGCTTATCACAGGAACCCCTGCTACACAGCTGCAGAGGAACAGGAAATCCACCACAGCCTGGTTCAGCACTATACCCTGCTGTTTTCAAGGGCCAGCCAGCACCAGCAGGGGCATACTGCACTGTGGCAAGAACTTGTTTGTCGGGTAAATGACATAGGCATGCATAACCGGACATATGAGCAGGTACGCCATCACTGCAGTGATTTAATTAGACATGTCCAGCAGCGTGCATCTGATATCCACAGACAACAGCTTGCCACAGGTGGTGGGGTGGCCATACATCCCCCCTCACCAGAGTAGAGGAACTGCTGCTAAGTGTGGTGGCTCCTGGCCTACAGCAACAACAACATCACACATGTGTCGTCATGGAGGCCGAGCCACCCAGCATAGTGACATGGAGCATGCAGGTAACATGCCCTAGCTGTAGAATACTGTTACCTGCATTGTTAGATTATGCATGTGTGAGATGTGTACTGTGTTTAGCAGTTGTGCTGGTGCTGCGGTAGCGTTGTTGCCTCACAGTTAGATGTTGCTCGTTCAATTCTCAGTTAGAGCGTCTTCTGTGTGTCGACATGCGTGAATGTGCGTTCTTTCATTGAAGGTTGTGCGTTAGGCCCGGCAAGCCAGCACATAAAAATCTACTGCCAATCATTAGTGGACCGGAGTTCCGCTGTGGCGACCCCTAACCGGGAAAAGCCAAAAGACACAAACAAACTGATCATTTGAATAGTATCTGTACACCTATGCCTGTTGTTCTACTGTAGTTTAGCACACTCACAGTAGCAATGCCACAGTTGTGGCCACTGACAAACTGTGTCATATTCTTGCAGGTCCCTCTGGTGTGACAGCAGGGCAGACGTTACATGCTGGTGAGTGTGTTAACACTTTAAACTTGGTATTTAACTGTGCATGTCATAGGTGAGGTGTAGGCCATGTACACATAACACACCTATGCATAATGCATGCTGTGCATGTTTGCTGTGAGACGTGAAACATCTCAGTAATGTCAGTAGCTGCCTCAATCACATGCAATGCACAGAGCATCAGACACAAATGTGGCAACACTGTACTGCACATTGGATAGGCATAGTTGACACACATGTACACAACATAACATGTTTGTCATACGCAGTACACCTCAACATGCTACACATAGTGTAACCAGACACCCGCTGCCAGGTCACACTTCAGTATCCCACATGTCATCCACACACCACACATACCATACCTGAGGGGTAGGGGCATAGCATGGGGCTGTGCAACACTCATCAACACATAACACAGTCATGTTAGGCAATGCTCCCTATTGGACACCTCACACACCCTTGTGCAATGTGGCTGTGTAATTAGGTTCATAGGTTCATAGATTAGTACTAGGCTAACTGCCCTTGTGAGCCATTTTAAGCCTAGCCAATTATCCCCTGTGAGATTCAAACCGTGTACCTGGTGTTTGTAAGGCAAACACCTTAACCATTAGGCATTGTGAACTTAGCCATGGCACTGCGGTTCAGGTACAGCATGCTAGGCAGTGATCTAGCACACTCTAGTGGCCTTGAGTGACCACATGATGCATGCTGATGATGGCTAATGGTACTATACCCCATACTGTTACAATGGTCATGTCCAGGATTGGTATCCCATCACGTATACATGCACCACTCATCCCGTGTGTGTACATAGCATGCATGTGCTACACCTGTGTCCACAATTATCTGCTACAGACACAGACACTGCAATCAGACATGGAAATCCATGTGACACACAGATAACACATGCAGCCATGGTATGTATACCTGTGTGTGATGGTGCACAGGACATTGCAGAGCTTATAATACTTTCACAGAAATGTTGTGTCCTTGTACACATTGTGTTCCAGGGTTTAGGCAATCACTGAACATGTACACACATGCACCACAGCCATGTACACTGTCATTAACTATGGTTGTCTACACTCACACTGCATGGACTTGATCAACACTTATTCTGCATGCTGACACGTGTGCATGACTGTTTGCCTTGTGATACTGTCACCCACCTTCAACCAGTATTGAGTATGATTTGGATTTCTGTTGTGTGTGTATCTGTTGTAGTGAGGAGTGTGCATGTGTTCCTGTGTTCCTGTGTGCCTGTGTGCCTGAGTGCATGTGTGCATGTGTGCATGTGTTCATGTGTGCATGTGTGCATGTGCAGACTGTAACGTGTGTTTCCTGTCTTCCTCTCACAGGTGCTGAGGTAGGGCTTGGCAAAAGCAGCAGGTGACCTGAAGCCCCTGCCACAGATAGTGGTGATGATGAAACATGTATTTTGGCACAGGGAGATTTGACAGGGTCTGCCGTTGGTCCACCAATTGACAGTACACAGCATTCAACCCCATCTATGTGCACACTCATACTGCCATTACATCCCTCACCACCAATGGCCATAGGGGAGGGACAGCATACAGTTGGCATTGACCAGGAGAGTGTGGTACCCATGGCACATGCATCCCCTCACAGCAACCATAGCCATAGACCCGGAACGGTACTACATAGGCGGAGGTCCAGGGGTTCTCAGGGGAGCACCACTGGACATATTTCCCCTGGCAGTTGTGCCCTCACAGGTCTTACGATGACCACTATGTTCCAGGCTGTAATGCAGGCTTGGGCACGTATGGAACAGTACACCAGGCAGAGACTTAGGGCGCAGAGGGCACATAACACCGCTATCAATGACAGCATCCATGACCTTGTCGGTGCCATCTGGACATACACCGAGTTCATTGATAGATGTTGGGGGGAGACAATAGATGCCCTCCACAACATGTCTTCCTCAAGCCAGGACCATGCGGGATGGTTGTGACGTCGACACGGACGCATGCCAGCAACAGCAACAGCTGGCAGTGGTCGCAGACAGCCCACAGCTCACAGCCACTCCCATAGTGACAGTACCAGCCCCAGCAATGCTGGGGCTGGCCTGTCTATTGTCCGTCCCAGTAGACCATGTGCATGTGGCTCCGGCCAGTCCCAGCAGGGACATGGGTCCAGTCATCATACCTCTGCCTCTGATGACAGTACCCAGTCAGGGTTGGTACCTGATACCATCCGTAGCACCCCTGCCAGGCACAGGTACTGTGTCCGTGGCCAGAGACAGTGATCTGTACAGCCAAGCAGGTACAGTCTGTGGCTGTCCCACAAACCACCATATATGGCAGCCACATGGTGGAGCTGTGTGCATGCAGACACACACACATTAAGCAAACAACTAGGGCTCACACATACACACGCACATTACATCAACATTGGCCCATGCTGTACTGTTGTCCCACACACACACACTCACACACAGACATGTCGATTGGATGGGTCAATGTCAGGCTATGGCAAACAATAGAATGCCCTGTTCATATGATGATACCTGTGCCGCCTCCTGTCATCTGCATTATTGACAGAGGGACAGGCTAACATGGTGCTGATGCACAGGGTGATACTATAGCAGTGTAGCAATAATAGTGAGTTGTCAACAAGGAAGTCTAACTACATCCTTGTAGGTATATCTGAGCAGACATTATGCATCAAAGCTCTGATTGTCAATGCAGCATTGTTTACACCACTGTTAGGTCTGAGTATGTATTATCCACCC
>NC_056727.1:629933686-629956260 GCF_019279795.1 Protopterus annectens
CTAGGCTGGGGGAGGGGTTTGATTGGGTGATTATAAGTAATGTGGAGTGATGACTAGAAGATAGGCTGGAAGAGTTGGCCAAATAAATGATGTGAAGCCGATGAATACTGATTATTTAGGTGGTATTGGTGGGCGAATGCTGGTTGGTTAAGCCTGGGTGGAGGCAGAGAAATGGGCGTGTATGGAAAGACGTAGTGGGGAGGGTATGAATGGGAGAACTTCCAGTGAACAAACCAGTAGTTACGTATTTTGCCCCTACATGGTTGATAGAAGTGTATGGTGAGTGGCCAATCAGTAGTGCCAGATATGCTCTAACTTGGTTGGTTTGGGGGCTTTGGCAGACTTGTTTTGAGTGGAATTCATTGGATAAGATACGAGAAGTGGTAGCAAGTGGGGAAAGGCTACAGTGATGTAAAGAGCGGGTGGGAGAATGTTACTGTGGTGTAATGCCCAGCAAATTAGAATGGCAGATAGGCATGGTATGGGGTTAAAAGGAAAATACCTTAGATTTTGATTAGAAATTTAACTGGGGAGTGGTTGGTCTGAGGGAGGGGAATGTATGATACAGTCAGGAGGGACTTATTTACTTGAAGTTTTGAAAACTCTTACAATCGTCGAGGTAGAAGTAGAAACAACAAGAAATAAATTTATATTTATATTTCCATAAGATGTAAAAATGCGCAAACAACTCTATGTTGGCATCAATGTACAAATAAAATTAAAGAAGCATTATGATGTCAACAAAACTCAACAAAGTGGGAGGGGAGGGGAATGTGGTGACCAGGTCTGCTTTGCACTATGCCTCTTGTCTTGTCTTGTAACTAAAACTAAAATTCCCTTCATAAAAAAAAACAGAAACTTCACTTCATACAATATGTTAAAAATAAATTGAAAGTTGAATGCAACAATTGTAAATAAATAAAAAATAAAAATAAAAGTGGGGAAATCCGAAGTTTGCCAGGTAGACACCATGCAATAAATGGTGCTGAGCAACTGCATTTATGTTGCAGTACAGATTGTTCCCTCGTGCTTGTTTTCCTGATAGTCAGTATCACGTAGAAAACAAGTTCATTTAAACATAAATTGAAAAATTAATTACTTAATCATGTCACCGTGTAATGATAGTAGATATGAAAGCCAACGTAGGAGTAGAACATTAAGTAATCAGATCTAATTTTACATAAATTAAAAATAAAAATGAAGCATAAAGACAAAAAATAAACTGTAACACAGAATAATAAATCTCTCTATGTTGGAGCCGAAATCCATGCAAATATAAAAGTATAAAATGTATTACCGTGTCAGTAAAATTTATGATAGGAGGAGGGGAAGGGGAACATGGTGACCTAGTCGCCGTTGTACCTGGGTCATGCCCTGTAACAGAAAATTCACTCCATAGACCATGTTGGGATGAAATAACTTTGGATGGAGCATTAAGAATAAGGAAGAAATAAACGTAAAAAACACACAAAAGTAAAAGTAAAAGTAAAATCAGCAGCAGTTATATCAAAATACCCATCTGAAATCGAACTGTGCCAGCTAGACAACACTCATGGTGCTGAGCAACTGAGTGTATGTCATAGCAAATGTGCGTTTATGTAAATAAATACATGCAAAAGTAAAATAAACATAAAAATAAAAACAATAAACATAAAAATAAAAATAATAATAATAAAAATAAAATCATAATAAAGATAAAAACAAAGCTAAGAACAATGTATCAAGAACCAAATAAAGGATGGCACAAATGCATGTTGCTAACCAACTTTACCTGATTGTCGGTCAAGTTAAGTTAAGATAAAAATAAAAATAAAAGTACAAATAAAGATAGCAAAAATAGAAACAAAAATAGAACGTAAGTTGAACGCAATACCATTATTCAATTGACTGTAAGCATAATGTAATGATAATAGATTTGATGTCTAGGGTGTAAATTGCTGGTCATTTGCTTAGCAGTGAGATGTGTTGATAACTTATAGGACTCCACTTTTATACTTAAAGAGTTTTCTAAAAATTCTCTTCATAAAAAAAAAATATTTTTCCCCCAACTGGCAGATCTGAAGAAGCTCTATGTGAAAGCGCTATGCCACATGAATTTTTCTACAGAGTTTTCCCGGGTCATTCGCCCGAGTGATTAATAACATGGTTTTCCAGTTACAATGTTTTCTAACCCTTATTATGTTATAAAATCATTAAATTATTGCTTTTCTATTGTATTTTGTACTAGCTACTATGTTCCAGGGCTCCACGTATAGAGTAAGAATTTACAGTTTGCTTGATTTATTCTGGCTTCCATTTCATTATTTAGTATATGTGCATGGATGTCGGTTCCAACATAGATTGATTTGTTAGTCTATGTTGCAGTTAATTTTTGTCTTTACACTTCTTTTTTCATGTTTTATTTTATATTGGATTGGATCTGATTGCTATATGTTTTACTTCTGCATTAGCTTTCATGTTCATTGCACGGTCATACAATTAATTAATTAATTTTTCAATTTATGTTTTGATTGAACTTGTTCTCTGCACAAAACTGACTATCAGGAAGGCAAACATGAGGGAACAGTCTTTACTGAGACATAACTGCAGTTCCTCAGCACCATTTTAATGCATGTTGTCTACCTGGCAAACTTCTGATTTCTCCATTTCCATTTTTATTTATTTGCATTTGTGTTGCATTCAACTTTTAATGTATTTTAACATTTTAATGTATTTTAACATTTTGGTATGAAGTGAAGTTTCTGTTGTTTTTTTTATGAAGAGAATTTTTAGAAAACACTTTAAGTATTAAAGTTATTTGTGTCCAATAAGTTTTCAATGCATCTCACTACTAAGCAAATTACCAGCAATTTACACCCTAGACATCAAATCTATTATTATTATGTTATGCTTACAGTCAGTTGAATAATGCGTTCAACTTACATTCTATTTTTATTTTTATTTCTATTTTTGCTATCTTTATTTGTACTTTTATTTTTATTTTTATCTTAACTTAACATGACCGATGATCAAGTAAAGGAGCATAAGGAAACAAACCATAATGAGTCCTAAATTCAGTAGCTTAGCACCATGCATTTGTATCATCTTTTTTTGCTTCTTGATGCATTGTTCTTACCTTTGTTTTTACCTTTATTATGATTTTATTTTTATTATTATTATTATTTTTATTTTTATGTTTATTATTTCTATTTTTATGTTTATTTTACTATTTTATTTATTTATTTACATAAACGCACATTTGCTATGACATACACACAGTTGCTCAGCACCATGAGTGTTGTCTAGCTGGCAAAGTTCAATTTCCGATGGGCATTTTGATATAACTGCTGTTGATTTTACTTTTATTTTTATGTGTTTTTTACTTTTATTTCTTCCTAATTCTTAATGTTCCATCCAAAGTTATTTCATCCCAACATGGTCTATGGAGTGAATTTTCAGTTACAGGGCATTACCCCGGTACAACGGTGACTAGTTCACCATGTTCCCCTTCCCCTCCTCCTATCATAAATTTTACTGACATGGTAATACGTTTTATACTTTTATATGTGCATGGATTTTGGCTCCAACATAGAGAGATTTATTATTCTATGTTACAGTTTATTTTTTGTCTTTACGCTTTATTTTTATGTTTTAATTAATGTAAAATTGGATCTGATTACTTAATGTTCTACTCCTACATTGGCTTTCATATCTACTATCATTACACGGTCACACGATTAAGTCATTTTTTTTTCAATTTATGTTTAAATGAACTTGTTCTCTACATGAGACCGACTATCAGGAAAACAAGCATGAGGGAACAAGCTGTACTCTGACATAAATGGAGTTGCTCAGCACCATTTAATGCATGGTGTCTACCTGGCAAACTTCGGATTTCTTAGGTTCATAGGTTCATAGGTAGGTACTAGGCTATCTGCCCGAGGGCATTTATAAGCCTAGCCAGAGTGTGTTGGCTTTCGCCGCCCCATTGATTAATTAACTGAGCTTCTGTCAAGCAGAGCCAATGAAGTGATCCCAGGGGTGTACTTTCTGTTACCCATCCACTCGTCAAGGCTTCTCTTGAAGAGTGTTAGTGAGGGGCTCTGCCTAATGTAGTTAGGAATTTTGTTCCAAAGCATAGGGAGTCTCTGTGACAGGAATCTATCCCTCCAGCCTGTTCTATTTATTGTTGTGGCGAGGTTTAGCTCACTAGACCACGTGGCTCGCAGTGACTTGGATTTCTTTAGGTGGAGCATGTCCATCAATTCTGAGTTGGACATGGCTTTGTAAGTCAGGCAGAGATTACCTCTGAGTAAGCGATATGCCACTGAGTACAGCCGGAGTTTTTTCAGTCAGGCTGCATAGGACATATGTTTGAAGCCAGTAATCCTCTTGGTGAGGTGCTTTTGTGGTCTTTCAAGCTGTTGGAAGTGTCTTGTGAGGTACATCCCAAATGGGGCATTGTACTCTATGATGGGTCTGATGAGTGACGAGTAGAGGGGCACTATAACCTCTTTATTTCTAGATGTGAACCCCTTAGTAATTAGATGGGCCACATAGAAGGATTTCCTAACTACTTTGACAATATGATTGTCAAAGGAGAGATTACTATCTACCTGGGTCCCCAGATCTCTTATTACCTCTTCTGCATTAAGGGGGCTGCCGCCTATGTGGTAATTCGTGGGTATTTTGTTTTTCCCAAACGGGATGACTATGCATTTTTTGGCATTTAGCTTGAGGCCATGACTTTGACACCAGGTGTCTGTCTCAGTAAGGTCTTTTTGGAGGATGTCCGTGTCAGCCGGAGAGTCAATTATGGCTCCCAGTTTGCAGTCATTGGCGAACTTGTTTAGCCATAGTCCTCCTGTGTTTGCCTGTACTTCTGGGAAATATATGCCAAACAGTAGGGGTCCCAGAACTGAGCCTTGTGGGACACCACTTGTGGCTGGTTTAGAGTCAGACCTGGAGCCCGCTATTCTTACTGTGTGAGTTCTGTCTGTAAGCCAGTTGGCAACCCATCTTGTGACGTAGGGGTTTATGTTTAGGCTGGTGAGTTTTTCTATAATACCCGAGTGAGGAATGGTATCGAACACCTTGGCGAGATCAAGGTAGGCTGTGTGAACCACCTTTCCCTCATCTATGGCCTTGGTAACTGTCTCGAAGAAGTCAACCAGGTTTAGTAGGCATGATCTGCCCTTAACAAACCTAAACTGGGTCAGGTCAAGTGTTTGGAGGTTCCCAATGTCTTTGTTAATGAGTTCCATGATGATGCGTTCCATAGCCTTGCAGACCAGGCTAGTCAGGCTTATGGGGTGATAGTTACCAGGGTCAATTGCTGCTCCTACTTTGTGGAGTGGAATAACCATTGCTGTGTGCCATTCTATGGGCATGTAGCCTGTGGAGAGGCTGAGGTTGAACAGCGTGTTTAGGTGGGTAGTTAGTTCGTTCTGTAGTTCATGCAAGACACAGCCTGGGACACCATCTGGCCCCATTGATGCTGTGTTTTTGTCTTTTGAAAGGGCTGTTTTCACCTGTGCTTCTGTGATTTCTGGGACACTACACTTTTCCGGTATTGTTGTGGGCCCTTTTGAAGGTGAGAGGGAGGTGAAGTTTGCACTGAATCTATCTGCTAGTATGCTGGCAATATCAGTAGGTTCAGTATATTTTGTGCTATTTTGCACTATCTCAGAGCATATCTGCGAGTTGCCACTTAAATTTTTGACATAGCTAAAGAAGGCTTTGTGGTTATCTTTTGAGTCCTTGGCTATTTTCCTTCTGAAGTTAGCCTTGGATGATTTTATGAGGGACCTCAGTTTCTTACTGATACTGATCAGGGATGTCTTTTCTTCTTGGGATTTGCTTTTTTCTGAACTAGTTTCCTCCGTTTGTTGTATAACCTGTTTATGGCAGGGGTCCACCAGACTGGTTTCCTTCTCTTAGGGGGGGTGAGTCTTGGTTTTGCTAGGGATGGCACGATCCATGCATCCTTGTAGGTGCTCATAGAGAGCAATTGTAAAGGATTCTGCATCTTGGGCAGTGTTATCCTTTAGCGCGGGGGCTGTGAAACTTACCACCTCTGACTTAAGTAAGGTGAAGTTTGCTATAGAAAAGTTTTTCACTGTGGTTTCCTTGGTTGGGGGTGGTGGTTGGGTGTGGACATCCAGGGTGATTAGTTTATGGTCTGATCTAACCAGTGACGGGTTGACCTCATTTATTTGCACTTGTTGGTGCATTCAACTTTCAATTTATTTTAACATATTGTATGGAGTGAATTTTCTGTTGGTTTCTTATGATGGGAATTTTAGTTTTAGTTACAAGACAAGTTCCAGAGGCATAGTGCAAGGCCTGCCTGATCGCCGCATTCCCCTCCCCTCCCACTTTGTTGAGTTTTGCTGACATCATAATGCTTTTTTACTTTTATTTGTACGTGGATACCAACATAGAGTTTTTTTGTGCATTTTTACATCTTATGTAAATATAAATCTAAATTTATTTCTTATTGTTTGTAATTCTACCTCTACGATTGTAAGAGTTTTCAAAACTTTGAGTGAATAAATCCCTCCTGACTGTATCATACATTTCCCTCCCTCAGACCAACCACTCCCCAGTTAAATTTCTAATCAAAAGCTAAGGTATTTTCCTTTTAACCCCATACCACACCTATCTGCCATTCTAATTTGCTGGGCATTACATCACTGTAGCCTTCTCCTGCCTGCTCTTTACATCACTGTAGCCTTTCCCCGCTCGCTACCACTTCATGTATCTTATCCAATGAATTACACTCAGGACAAGCCCACCAAAGCCCCTAGACCCCCCAAGTTAGAGCAAATCTGGCACTACTGACTGACCACCCGCCATACACTTCTACCAACCATGTTGGGGCAAAATAAGTAACTACTGGTTTGTTTATGGGAAGTCCTCCCATTCATACCCTTCCCCACTATGTCTTTCCATACACGCCCATTTCTCTGCCTCCACCCAGGCTTAACCAACCACCATTAGCCCGCTAATACCGTCTAAACAATCATCATTCATCAGCTTCAAACCATTTATTTGGCCAACTCTTCCAGCCTATCTTCTAGTCATCACTCCACATTACTTATGATCACCCAATCAACCCCCCCCCCAGCCTAGCTGTTTCTTCATGCCCATGCGGATCCAGTTCACCATATCCACATCTTTTTACATGGACCCGCTTTTTAAGAATTAAATAAATAGAAATAAGTAACATTCTTTAATGAATTAATAAGGAAACTGAATAAAACATACTAATGAAATTATTTACACAAACCTGTTGACTGTATCTGTTTATCAAAATGTTTATCAGAATTTATCAGAAAGTTTTTAACTGAATGTAAAATGTGTTGTTACACAAGATTAATGTTTCGTTAAGTGATTGCAGTTGCACTGATGAGAACACATTTCTTATAATCTTATATAATTACTAACTGTATCTCAGTCATTCATTAAAGCGCTCATCTGCCACAGAAGTTATGTCTATTTTTTGACTCTGTTAGACTAATTCAGAATTGACAAAACCAGCAAGGCTTGATTATTGGTTCGGAGTTTATTTATTTATTTATTTATTTATTTATTTATTGACATTTGTTAACCAGGTTTGTCCAACTGGGCTTATGGACCATTTTCAGTGAAGACCTGAGGAGAAAAGCTCCAGCAATACATTTTAAAACAAGTACAATTTTAAACAATATTGATATAATAGCAGTTATGGCAAAATGATTCACATATGTTGGGATACATGCATAAAGTTAAAGTTGCATTAAAAAGAAGCTAAGTAACAATTTTACATTGATATAGTTCAATAGGTCAACAATGAACAGTTTTGTTTGTATAAAATTGTGCAAATGCATAGTAGACACATTGAAGAGACAGGTGTAATGAGGTACTAAGTATGGTCCTTTTGAGGGTACATAAAGGGAAGGAAGACTAGGTAGGGTCATGGCAAGGGCAGGTTCTGGAATTGAGAAAATAAGCTTTTAGTTAATTTTTAAAGTGTGAGGTGTGGGAGATTGAACGTAATTCAAGGGGAAGTTTGTTCCAAGCATGGGCAAGGGAGTGTTTGTAGAGTAGTTTGCCTACTGACCTTTTTGGGTGGAAGATATCAAGTAATTGTTGGTTAGAAGTACGGAGGGTCCGGGATGGGATGTAGATGGAGACTAAGGAAGATAGAGATGGACAGATGGAAGGTTCATAAAGAATAGAGTGTAGCATATGAAATTGATAAGATAGCAGAAACTGTGGAAGTTCAAGCCATTGAAGAGAGCTTAAAGAAATGCAGTGGTGTGAGTTGTATGGGGAGTTAGTAATGAATCTGGCTATTTTATGGTAAGTCTGTTGCAGTTTGTTTAGAGTGGAGGCCTGGATATTGGTAAGAATTCGGGCGGTGTATAAGAGGGAGGGGAGGAGGAGTGCCTGGCCCAGGGTAAGTCTAGATTCAGGGGTTAGGAATTTTTTGTTCCAATATAGCAGACCTATTTTCTGTTTTTTTTTTTTTTTTATACATTGAAGTATGTGTAGGTTGAACTTGAGTTTGGCATCAATAATGACCCCTAGGAGTTTTGTGTGAGTGTCAGGTTGGATATTTGTATTGTTAGAAGATGTAATAAAAAAGGAGGTTTTGTGATGAAAAAGAGAACGGGGAAGGAAAAGTAGGAGTTTGGTCTTTTTGGGATTTAGGATCAATAGGTTATGAGAGAGCCATTGTTCAGTGGATAGTAGGGCCTGTTGGGTCAGGGAGTGTAGTTCAGGAATGTTATTTGAGATGGATATAAGTGTGGAGTCGTCGGCATACTGAATAAGGGAGGATTCTTTGCATGAGGTGTAAAGATCATTGGTAAAGATGTTAAACAAAAAGGGTCCCAAGATGGAGCCTTGGGAAACACCAGTGGAGATGGGAAGGAAAGGTGAGGAGGATGAGAGCCATTTGACAGATTGTTCCCTGCCAGATAGGTAACTATTAAACCAGGCAAGTGTGGAGGGGGATAGGTGGAGATTTAAGTAGTTTGGATAGTAGTAGAGGATGAAAGACAGTATCGAAGGCTTTGGAGAGATCTAGGAAGAGACAGGAAATGAGTTTATTGTTGTCTAGGGCTTCTGCAATGATATGAGTGAAGGAGAGGAGGGCAGTGGTGGTGCTGTGTCTAGGCAATTCCGATTCTGTATCATAGCTCAGAAAAAACATCTCTCTCATCACACCAATCCACCCACCCAGCATCTCCGACAGTGCATCCCACAGGGAATCCTTAAAGTCAACTACCCCACTGCACCCCCAGAAAATATGATCCCAAGTACCTCTTTCTTCCCAGTCACACCTCCAGCATTTGCTGTCTACCTGAGGAAAAATTCTCTGGAATCTACTTCAGGTATAAAAATATCTATGTAAACATTTCCAAGCAGAAATCCTAAATCTTCTAGATTTTGTTGTATATTCGGGAGACATACATACATCCCCCATTGTTTCTTTGTGAATTGCGTATTCAATCTCTCTTCCCAATCGTCTGATTGATTCTTATGGTTATCATGCAATATTTTATATGCTCTACTAATTATTCCTTTTTTTAGCAGCAGCTTCTGTTCTAGATTCTACTAAAAACTCTTTGGTTTAGGATCCCCCTATTTCTTTCTCTTTGTCTATACTCTGATATCAATCCTTGATAATGAAGGCAATCTCTAACCTGCAGTCCAAATAAATTATTGGCCTCTTCCCATTCTATTACCTTTCCCTCTCTAGTTATTTGCTCCAAATACTTTGGTTCCTTTGCCAGTTTTCTCCAATAAATTCCAGCCCCTTCTTGTCTATTGTCTATTGTCTATATCCCTAATTGCAATCATCCCTATTGACAGAATCTCCTTTCTCTATTCCCATGTTGGCTTAGTTCTTATAATACTTTCTGCTACTTTATGGATATAATATTCTGTATGATTATTGTTATTCTTCTTAAAGGCCTGCATCCAAAATCCCAGTCTCTCCTTGTTTCTTGAGCATCCTCCTGTTTCAACATTATCCCTTTCCACTTTGAATTATAGTTTTTTGCTTGTGCTATGTATAGGAGCCTTAACTGTGTAGCCCTGAAATACCCCTTTAAATTGGAAAATCACAATCTGCCCTGTTCAGCTGGAAGAATCAGTTTATCCCACTTGATTCTTGCCATCTTCCCCTCCCAGATAAAGTCATTCAGCTCTTTATTAATTGCTATTCACAACTTCTCCTGTGGTTGATAAAAATATGCCTGACCTGTGTATAAAACTAAAGGAAATAAAAACATTTTGACTGCTTATAGCCTACTATCCATAGCCATATAACAAAGCTTCCATTTTCTCAGTTTTTGTATTATCTTTTGTTCAGTCTCTTACCAGATATCCTTAGCTGCCACACCAGAATCATTTTAATCCATATTCCTAAATATTTCATTTTATCATGTCCCCATAAATACAGATATTGCTAAACCAATTTGTGTGTGGCTACATAATTTATTGCAATTGCCTTTGCCATTCTTTTCCATTGTTCTCTTTGCCTGCCCTACCCATTAGTTTCCATTGATCCATGATACTGACTGTCCACCCAACAGACCAGTATTGCTCTACTCTGTGTTTACATTAGGGGGACTGAGTTTATTCATCTTGTAGCAGGACATGTTTGCCTGCTCTGTCTGAGTTGGGAAACACACAAAATAGCTCATAGTGTAGTTGTTTTATTGGGTAGAGGTCTCATTAGTTAGTTTTCTGTGTTTTTCTGTGCTACTATAACTATGGCATGCATTTGAGGTGCTGCACACTGTTTGCGATAAGCAGTGCCCTGTACAACAGCAAACACCTAGAAAGCACATTTTCCATATAGAACATTCCATAAAACTATGCCTAGTAGACCAGTAAATATATATATAGCAAGTACTTTGTGTGCCGACATGCTTAGAGCAGCTAGTTGGGCATCGAGTGGCAATACATACAGACTTAGTAGAATTCAGTATTGTGTAAACATTAAAGTTAGTAGAATTTAGTACTGTTTAGTATAATCCCCTTATTAGTCTGCATCAGCAAAGCTCCCCTAATTGCCTTCTAACTCCAATACACCAACCTGTAGTATCTCACTGGTCACAGGACTGGACAGTATCAATATCAATTTCCTAACTTCTCTGTAGTCAGCTTGGTGGATATGGGCATCTTGAGACAATGGTGTAATTGTCTCATGTTTGCTAACAACCACTTAATCCTTAAAGAAACATGCAGAGTATGTGAGAGGTATACTTACATGATGACACTGGAGGCTAAACTCTGGCATGCAAGTGCACATCAGATTGTTGAAACCATGTACACTGCACCTACCTCACATAGCACACAACACACACACAGACTAATGTATGTTGAGGCACTTAAAGGTAATATTCCTAAACAACAACGATCACCTAGACCGCCCATTGGCAAATCTATGCCTCAGCAAGCCCAAAGGCACTCAGAAAAAATAACACCTAATACCACACATACAGTCACACTCAATGGAGCCCCTAACACTAAGCCTCTAAGCAAGCAAACCCACTTCCCAGGACTATCATCATAGGTGAGTCAGACATACTGATGATCCTCTAACCAGGCTGAACAAGGAGAAGATAATGGTTATTTGCTTATCTGAGCTAGGATCCATCAGATCATTCACACAGTCATTACACCACAGATACCAGTGTGATTTCATCATAGTCCATGTAGGTGTAAATGATCTAAGATGTACCTCCCTGGGCTATTCGAAGAGAGACATTATGGAGCTCTCAGACTGTGTGTCTCAGACTGGTATTAGCACTGAGCAGCATATTGCCATCACTGAGGATGATACCACAATATGAGCAAACAATGATTGATTTTTAACAACTGGCTGTCTTTCTGGTATCATTCTATGGGGATCCAATATTTGTCAGCCTGGGATGACTAGATTAACAGGCCACATTACTTTGCCAAGGATGGTCTGCACTTGTCTCCTCTAGGCTTTTGAATACCGGCTAAAACTTTATCCACCGCCATAGTGCCTTTTTCAGGCAATACCAAATTGACAAAACTACCAACTTAGAAAAATCAACTGAACTGAACCTCAAGGTGTTACTACTCAGTACTTATAGCCTAAGTAAAAATCTACACTCTCTTCAAGCCTCCTTCACAACTGAGAATATAGACATCTGTGCAGATACCAAGACATGGTTTAAAGCAGAAGAGAGAGTAGCCTGACTGTGCAAGGTTTCAGTGCATTCCACACTTTTAGACCAGTAGCTGCACAAACAAGGGCTAAAGGTAGAGAAGTCTCAATATACATCAACAACAAGCATACCTCTAGGATGGTCAAACAGGACATGCCAGAGTTCAAATGAAATAGGTAACTAAGAGGGCTAATTAGGTTAAACAAAGCTAACGTTGATATTAAGTTAGCCTCCCAGGTGAAAGATAACCATAAGGTCTTCTTTAGCTATGTCAGAAACCTCAAATGCAGCACAGCAATGTGTTGAATGGGTGGTTAATGGTGCCTCATTCACCAAGCCTGTCAATATAGCGTACCTGTTAGCAGATAAATTCATTTCCAGATTTACCTCCCCACCTCCACCATACCCCAAGAAATTCCCTCAAACATAACATGTCCAACTATAAATAGGTGTCACATCCCAGCTGTGCTTATTAAAGCCAAGAACACAGCCTTGATGCTCCCGGATTACATCCTGGAATGCATCCTGAACAGTATAAAATATGAGTTATTGGGACCCCTGGAGTCACTATTTAACTAGTCTTAAAACAGATTTTGTGCCATGAGAGTAGAGGACTGTGATGGTCATCCCCCTTCATAAGGGAGAACATTCAACAGATCCTGGAAACTACAGACCCTTTAGTCTGGCTAGTCTTATTTGTAAAGCCATGGACAATGTATCATGGAGATAATCAACAAGGACATAGGAGATATCCAGACACTGGATCCAATCCAGTTTTGCTTTGTCAAAGGAAGGTTGTGCATAATGAACCTGGTGGACTTTTTGAAAATGTCAACAAGGCAATGGATGAGGGGAAAGTGGTGCATATTGCCTACCTATATCTGGCTAAAGCATTTGATACAATGCTGCACTTAGTCATTGTCAACAAACTTATTGAACTAGGCATAAACCCTTTTATAACCTGCAGGTTAGTTTGCTAGCTCACAGATAGGACTCAAGAGGCTAGGATCAGTGAGGCCACCTCCATAAATAGGCTGGTCATCAGTGAAATCCCTCATGGCTCTCTGCAAGGCCTACTCCTCTTTGACAGCAACTTATCAGATGCCAAAGCTAATGGCAAAGGCCTCTGGCTGACCAAGTTCGAAGGTAATTGCAAAGTGGGAGCAGTAATAGAATACCCCCACGTTGAGAACACCCTTCAGGAAGGTTTAACTCAGGCAAACACTTAGTGCCAAAATCATGGCTTAAAACTCAATGCCAAGAAATGCATTATGGTGCCTTTAAGGAAGTTGGCCATCCCAGGTAAGTACATCATCAATAAAAAAAACCCTAAAAGTTTATTTACTTGTCATGGATCTGGGTACTCATGCCTTCAACCAACATGCATCCAATGTAGTAAGAAAATCTTTCTAGGTTGATCAACTTATAAGTAAGGGCATGGCATCTAGGTCCAGAAATGTCACTGTACCACTGTACTTGGCCCTCATCAGACCCATCATAGAGTATAATGCCCCCTTCGGTATGTATCTGACCAGACACATGCATCAAATGGAAATTTCACAAAGGTTCCTTACAAAAAGAATACAGGGAGTAAAAAAATGTCTTATGCTGCTTGCCTCTAAGCCCTGGATCTTTACTTGGTCCCTGTTTTGATGACCCATCTGCATATCTGAAAAACAAACATTATCAGAACTACTAGATCAAAAGATCTACATTTTGCTTGCAACATAAACAGGGCATGTTAGAGAGACATATATATTTCTCAGAGAATTACCATTCCCTAGAACAGGCTCTCTGTCCATGTGAAGCAGAGTTCCTTCCTTGGACTTGGAACAATGGGTGGGTAATTGGAAATTCACCCCTGGTCTGGCACCTGTGTCTCTGATGGACAGAGGCAGTCGGTAAATTGCCTCCTATATAAATCAAATCTCTGGGTCACATTTGGGCTGCATGTCTCAGTTTATAAGGGTCCAGGTGGTCATTAGCCTCATATATACCTATGAACCTATAAACCTATGACATGGCTCAGTGGGGATTAAGCATGTCTAAATGCCAACATGGTATAGACATGCCTTGGATAGTGCTGCATAATAAAGCCTTACAGATGTGAAAATGGCAAATACTGCACATGAGTGGATCATGCAATGTGGGATCATATAACCCGAGGATATTGACATACAGGTAGTGTGCCTGACACTCATTCACATGTGCACTGAATCACCTCATACCTGCTCCTCAAGGCCTACACAGCGAAGTGCTACCAGGTTTTATTATACAAATGGGAAAGAAAGTGGGTAATCAGACTCTGACAAAGGGGGATGAGCAAGCAAAAGAAGATGCAGGAAAAACCATTGGAATGGAAAAGTGATACAGAGTAGGGGAAGAAAGGTATTTTTGTTTTTGGAACAGGAATGCTTTTTTTACTTTTATAAGAAGGGTAGAGGGAGAGATAACATAGGGAAGGTGTGAGTAGGAGGAAGGGTACAGGGATGGCAGTAGAGGGAGGCACAGAAATATATAATGCAGGCAAAGAATGAAAAGGGAATGTAGTGACACAAAATGGCATCTGGCAATAGGGATACATAATAAGTCCAAATTTCTGAGTGCAGTAGTTAAGGCAACAAATACACAAACACTACCACTGCAAAACTGGCTGAGATGGTCCTAGGCCATAAAGAGTCCCAAAATACCACAAAGAAATGTCAAATAAAAACTTCTTTTATTAGTAGTACAAAAGGGATAAGCGCTTTCATCCTGCTTAACAGGACTTCATCAGATTCAACGATAAAATAGCATTGCAGGTGCTTATATAGATGTGAAAATGAGGTAAAAGGAAGTGATGTATTAATTAAGAACTCTAGCTACTTAAAGAAATAGGTACATTACAACATAAATAACTTGTACCAAAATAACATGAATAAAAATAATTTTTCAATAAAAGAAAAGCATAAACTCTTGCATGTTAAAACGCAGTTTAAAATACATTTAAAAAGTGTGGTTTTAGCAACATATATATATTAAAAAATGCGTATACTAAAAAGTACTATATGAAGTGTTGTGTTATGTTGTATCACTCAGGCTCTAAGTTCTAAAATAGGTTTGAGGGGGATGTAATTGTTAATACCTGGGGGTTTACTGGCATTAAGCTTCAACTGCCAGACCACTTCTTTCTCTTCTAAAAAGAGCTTAGTGCTACCACTCCTAGGATTAACAAATACTTTTTCTAGAATAGCAAATTTAAAGGTGTGACAGTTTTGTTGTTCATCAAGTGTCTATATAAGGCACTATTTGTATTCTTCTTTCTAATTTTATACATATGCTCGTAGATTCTATTCTTTAAAGGTCTTTCAGTTTTCCCGACATAAAATTCTGGGCATTTGGGACATAAGGCTAAATATAAAACATTATACAGTTCCCTTTCTGAAACTTAATTTTAGTCATATTTATGTTAGCCAACTGTATATCCAAATTCTCACAAAAAACCCACATTGGTTACATGAACCACATTTTCTTGTGCCTTGTGGGCCTTTCTTTGAACTGGGTGGTTTAAATTTCTCAAAACTACTCTTGAGATTAACTCCTGTCTTATTCACAAAAGTCTGTGAAATTCCTAATAAATTGTAAATGTCCACATCACCCCTAAGGACTTTCCAATCTTTTGACACCACTTCTTTAATCACTGATGAATAAGGACTGAACATGAGCACCATAGGTCTGGAATGCACACTATCATTCAAGTTTCCACCCCCAGATGTCAGACCAACTCCTAACAGTGGTTTGTACTGTAATTCCAATTGTGATACGACATAACAAACAGTCTCATCCACTAAGTGGGGTGGATACCCTCTTTCTAAAAACATATTCCCCACAACTTTTAATTCGTTAACAACATCAGTGTATTCAGATGTCATTCTAGCCACCCTAATACATTGGCATTTAAGTATGCTCTTTTTCTGTGACATAGAGTGGCAACTGTTGTACTTTAAGTAAGAATTGCTAAAAGTGAGTTGGCGATAGATATTAGATTTAAACCCATTCTCTGTGTGGGATATGTATGTGTCCAGATAGGGTATGCCTTTCTCACTCTAAGACACTGTTCAAAACTGCTACAAAATTTTCAACATCCTTTGTGTTTTCCTTCCATAGAACAAACAGGTCATCCAAAAATCGGACATAACATTTCAGTTTACTTGAAAAGGACTGTTAAATACATGTCTGTGTTCCCACTCAGTCAAAACAAGATTTGCGAATATGGGGGCACAAGATGCCCCCATACCAACACCTTTGATTTGCTTGAAATACTCCCCCTCAAAATATACAAAATTGTTATCTAGGATGGTAGTCATAAATTCCAACAACATTTGAATCATATCTCTGTCCAATGTAGAATATTTGACCATAGATTCATGAAAGAGTTCCAATCCTACATCCTTAGATATGGAATTAAACAAATCAGCCACATCAATAGTTAAAAATAATAAATCCTCCCAAAGTTAACTTTTAATTCTACCTAAGAATTCCCAGGAGTCTTTTAAAAGATAATGAATGCTGTTGTAGGAATGTTTAAGCTAATTATCTATAATGACTCCAAAGGGAAATGTTTTAGACTTACCCCCTGCCACTATAGGTTGAAAAGGGGGTTGTGTCACATTTTTGTGAACTTTGGGAATACCAAAGATAGAGGCTAGTAGGGGGTTCTTAACTTTAAGGAAATTGTATGTATCCATAGTAATCCTCTGATCTAGTAAGTATTCTTCCAATTCCAAATCTATACGTGTGTACACTATATGTACCTCATTTAGTGATACAGACTCATATACTTCCAAATTGTTTAAAATGTCGTACAGCTTGTTTAAGTAATCCATTTGATTATACAGCACAATGCCACCTCCCTTGTCAGGTTTCATAACCCTTATGTCTGTGTCTTGACTTAATTTCTGAAAAATCTCCCTTTCAGGTTTACTCAAGTTATATACCTTTCTTTTTTCCCTTTTGTAGCTTCATAAGCCTTGTATATGTCCTCGGTGACTAGCTTATCAAAGGTTTGTAAGGAAGGGTGTAAGGGAGGGTTGTATGTGCTCTTTTTCTTAATAGTGAATTCCTGAATTTGTTGGGCCTTATCTTTAAATTGAATGGCCAAGTTTTGTTTTCTAATAAAAAGTTTCATCTCAGTCAATGTATCTACTAAATCAAACTGTGTAGTAGGTATATATTTCAACCCTTTGGATAATAGGGAGAAAACAGATGAAATTGTTATCTAGGATGGTCACCTCACAACCAGTGCAGTTGAAAATATTAAAAGTTTTGTAGCTTTAAACTACCTCATTTCTAATTAAAATCTCATCTTATCTCATATATACCTATGAACCTATCAATGACTTAATGGGGATTAAGTATGTCTAAATGCCAACATGGTATAGACATCCCACCAATTGGTCTGTTATAGACATGCCTTGGATAGTGCTGCATAATAAAGCCTTACAGATGTGAAAATGGCAGATACTGCACATGAGTGGATCATGCTATGTGGGATCATATAACCCGAAGATATTGACATACAGGTAGTGTGCCTGACACTCATCACATGTGCACTGAATCACCTCATACCTGCTACTCAAGGCCTACACAGTGAAGTGCTACCAGGTTTTATTATATAAATGGGAAAGAAAGTGGGTAATCAGACTCTGACAAAGGGGGATGAGCAAGCAAAAGAAGATGCAAAAAAACAATTGGAATGGAAAAGTGATACAGAGTAGGGGAAGAAAGGTATTTTTGTTTTTGGAACAGGAATGCATTTTTACTTTTATAAGAAGGGTAGAGAGAGAGATAACATAAGGAAGGTGTGTGTAGGAGGAAGGGTACAGGGATGGCAGTAGAGGCAGGCACAGAAATATATAATGCAGGCAAAGAATGAAAAGGGAATGCAGTGGCACAGAATGGCATCTGGCAATAGAGATACATAGGTTCATAGGTTCATAGGTTGGTACTAGGCTATCAGCCCTAGGGCCTATACAAGCTTAGCCATAACAATTCACTGGCTATTTCTTCCCACACTATTTACTTCCCTGGACCCCTGTCTAGCAGGGCGACTGACGTGATCCCCGGGGTGAATTTCCTTTCTTCCATCCAATCGTCAAGGTTCCTTTTGAAGAGGACCAAAGAGGCACTCTGCTTGACATGTATGGGCAATCTATTCCAGAGTCTGGGGAGTCTCTGGGTCAGGAACCTATCCCTCCAGCATGTTTTGTTTATTGTGGTGACAAGGTTTAGATTCCTGGAGCGTGTGGCTCTGAGGGATTGGGATTTCTTTAAGTGTAGCATGTCCAACAGCTCTGGGTTTGACATGGTCTTGTATGTTAAGCAAAGATCACCTCTGAGTAGACGATATGCGACATAGTATAGCTGGAGTTTTTTAAGGCGGTCAGCATAGGGCATCTGCTTTAGGCCTGTGATTCTTTTAGTGAGGTATTTCTGCGGCCGTTCCAGTTGTTGCAGATGTCTTGAGAGGTACATACCAAACAGGGCGTTGTATTCTATAATGGGTCTAATGAGGGATGAGTACAGTGGGATAATGACCTTTTTTCTGGATGAAAAGCCCTTAGTGATGAGGTGTGCCACATAGAAGGATTTCCTGACTGTTGTGGCGATATGGTTATCGAAGGTGAGACCACTGTCCACCTGTGTCCCTAAGTCTCTTATCACACTTTCGGTGTTTAGTGTACTGCCACCTATATGGTAATTCACGGATACATGTTTTTTCCCAAAGGGGATAACTATACATTTCTTGGCATTGAGCTTGAGCCCATGGCTCTGGCACCAAGCATCTGTTTCTGTAAGGCCCTTTTGTAGAGTATCCACATCATTTGGGGATTCAATAATGACTCCCAGTTTGCAGTCATCTGCGAACTTTGTTATCCAGAGTCCCTTAGTGTTGGCCTGTACTTCAGAAAAGTAGATGCCAAACAAGAGCGGTCCCAAGACTGAATCCTGAGGTACTCCACTTGTCACTTGTCTGGAGCTGGATTTGGAGTCGGCTACTTTTACAGTGTGAGTTCTATCAGTAAGCCAGTTAACAACCCATTGGGTGACGTAGGGATTAATGCCCAGCTTAGTAAGTTTATCTATGATTCCAGAGTGGGGGATGGTGTCAAAGGCCTTGGCAAGGTCTAGATAGGCTATGTGGACCACTTTACCCTTGTCCATGGCTCTGGAGACTGATTTGAAGAAGTCAATCCAGTTCAGGAGACAAGATCGGCCTTTCACAAACCCAAACTGTGTGGGGTCCAGTGTTTGAAGGTTGCCAGGGTCTTTGTTTATAAGTTCCATGATAATACGCTCCATGGCCTTGCAGATAAGGCTTGTCAGACTGATGGGACGGTAGTTTCCTGGATCCAAGGTGGATCCCCCGTTGTGGAGTGGGATAACTGTAGCTCTGCACCACTCAGTGGGCACAAAACCTGAGGTGAGGCTATGATTAAACATGACGCTTAGGTGAGGTGCCAGTTCATATTGTAGTTCATGTAGTACACAGCCCGGAATGTCATCTGGTCCCATGGATGCTGTATTCTTAGCTTTGGAGAGTGCGTTTTTTACCTGTGTGGCCGTTATTACTGGAATTTGGCAATCTTCCGGTATTGAGATGACTCATTTAGGGGGTGAGAGGGGGGTGAAGTTGGCACTGAATCGATCTGCCAGGATATTGGCAATATCCTTGAGATCAGTATATTTAATGCCATTCTGTTTTAGCTCAGAGCAGATCTGAGCATTGCCATTTAGATTCTTGACGTAGTTATAGAATGCTTTGTGGTTGTCTTTGGAATTTTTGGCAATTTTATTTTTGTAACTAGCTTTGGAGGATTTTATGAGGGATCTCAGTTTCTTACTGAGGCTGGTAAGGAAGTTTTTAGCATCCTGGGATTTTCCTCTTTTCTGCAACAGTTTCTTCCTTTTGTTGTAAAGTTTGTTTATGGCATGAGACCACCAGGTTGGCTTCTTTTTTTTGGATGAGAGCATCTTGGTTCTATTTGGGATGGCACGATTTATGCATGAGTGGATGTGCTCATACAGTGCCTTTGTGTAGGATTCAGCAGTTGAACTTTCAGCTCTGATCTGCATTCGTGTCATGAAGTTTGTCACTTCTGACTTGAGTAGCATGAAGTTGGCTTTGGAGAAGTTTTTTATGGAGGTTTCCTTACTGGGGGGTGGGGGTGGGATGTGGATGTTAAGGGTGATTAGCTTATGGTCAGACCTGACTAAAGAGGGGGTGACCATAGGTGTGGAGCATCGATTTCCCATGTTGGTAATGACCAGTTCTAGGATATTGGCGCCCCTGGTGGGACTATGGATTAGTTGATTCAGGGCATTGGAATTTATGAATTCCAAGAACCGTTGGGCAAAGGTGTTGGTACATGAGTAGTTTTCCCAGTTAATGGCAGGGTAGTTAAAATCACCCAGTATTAGGGTGTTTGGTTCTATCTTAATATTAATATTTTCCAGTATGTTTAGAAAGGTGTAGTGAGAATCTTGGGGTATGGTGGGGGATCTGTAGCAAGCTACAATTTGGATTGCAGTCTTACCTAGTGTTATTTGCACCTGAAGAATTTCAGACGCATTGTGTTGGGCAACTAGCCTGGTGGTGTGAATATCCTTGGTGAATATTGACACTCCTCCACCTTTAGTGTTTCGGTCCTGCTTTGGTAGCCAAAAAGTGTGGTAAGAGTTGTAGCCTGGTATTGCTCTCTGAAGCCTTGAACCAGGTCTCAGTTACTGCACAGATATCGATGTTCTCCATTTTTAGGAGTGCCTCGAGAGAGTGCATTTTGAGGTTTAGACTTCTAGCATTGAGTAGCATTACCTTCAGATTTTGCATACTTGTATCTGTTACGGTGGTGGTTTTGTCCTTTGAACTTTGCCTAAAAAAGGCACTATAGGGGTGGCAAGAGCCTTAGCCAGTAACCTGAATCCCAGGGGCGAAATGTGCAGACCATCTCTGGCAAAGCATCGTGGTCTGTCAATCATGTTGTCCCAGGCAGACAGATACTGGATGCCCTTGGAATGACACCAGAAGCTTAGCCGATTGTTGAAGTCAATCATTTTGTCCTTATATTGTGGTACCATTCTGGGCGAAGGCATGATGCTACTCAGGGCTAGGGTCATACCTGCCTGGGCCACATGATCTGAGAGCTCTTCCATGTCTCTTTTCATGTAGTCCAGGCAGGTACGTCTCAAGTCATTCACTCCAACATGGACAATGACAGAGTCATATTTGTACTTGTTGTGGAGTGACTTGAGTGCATGCATTATGTGGCGGATCCTGACAGGCAGCTGACTGTAATTTTCTCCTTGTTCAACCTGGTGAGAGGGACATCAGTGTGCCAGACTATAGAGTCACCTATGACTAAAGTGTTAGGTACATTGTCTTGCCTTAGGGGCTGTTGCTGGGTGGCACACAGGTGTAGTGAACTATGTGACACCTTGGTTGTGATTGTTGTTTGTTTGTGTTTCAACTTCAGAGGTCCTTGTTGCTTGGGCAGGTTACAGTTAAGGGCCTCTGCATATGTGGATTTAGTGTTGCTATATGTGGGTGTTGGTGGTGTGGGTTTAGAAGGGCTATGTGTTGCTTGAGGTGCAGTGTGCTTGTTTACCTTCTCCTCTTGACTGTCTAGCACAATCTTGGGTGGAGAGAGCTTTGTTTCCATTTTGGCTATGTAAGTGCATCTCTCACAGGTTGTAGTGTTGGGTGGTAGGAGGAGAGGGCTGTCTGTGTACATGAGGCAATTGCTGCATTGCCCCAGTATGCCCAGATTCACCAGGTGGACAGGAGAAATCACCGGAAGCTGACCCTTAAACATGCCTGGTTTGGTGCTTTTTTTTTTTTTTTTATAAAGTACAGGAGCTGTTTTCCCTTACCATAGCAAGGTACTTTGCAATTATAGGCTGTTTAGTGCCTACTATTAATTTCTCCTTATTAACAAGGAGAGTTGAGTGCTTGTATCAGTTTAAGGCTTCCTAGTGCTTTCCAGCAGGTATTAGAGAAAGTGCTAGTCAAAGGGATGCTTAAAGGTAAGATGAAAAAAAAATGCACACTGCAGTGTGCACTACAGAAGTTAGACGTGAAAGTAGGTAACTTAAGTTTTACCTGTTTAAAAAGTTAAGGTTTAGTGAAGAGTTACTATTTTTAAAACAGCAAGATGGGTTGAAAGGGGTGGTGACCTTTGTATTCTGGTACTATGGAATACAGTAGGATGGCCATTAAATATAGACTAAAAGAGGGTGGCAACAAATGATGAGGAGGAATGGACTACAAACAGATGATGGTGAGTGACACAAGGAAACACCATGATGGAGTATAGGGTGAGATGAGGATGGCCTGCCTACCCTACACAAAGGGACACT
>NC_056727.1:629956760-630061760 GCF_019279795.1 Protopterus annectens
CAGCTGACACATGCCACTCTGCTCCAATGAGCTTCACTTCTTTCATACATACCCCCCTCATGATGTCACCTATCTTCTACTCTGTTACTCCTCATATCTTACTCCTACACTCCACTGACTGTGCTCATTTGCTATGTAAACTAGCGATTCACTATCCTAACACTCATTTACATAGGATTGCCTACTAATGCTTGGTTACATGTCTTAGACTGAGCTTCCCCCCTTAGCAACCTCTACTCGGTGGCCATGTTGTCTTCAGCCTGCCATTCCCTTGCATTGTACATTACCACTTTCAATAAAATCCACATTTGTGGGTTTTAATTTGTAGTATTCTGGCTTTTAGAGTGCAGCCCATTTGCGCAGTGCTGCGCTACTCTTAAACATCAGAAATCGGAGAAATAAAAATTATTTTTATTTTAATTTTGCATCAGGGATCATTTCCAATGGCCATATATTTGGCCATTGGCATGTTTCCTGCACTGGATGCAACCTTTATTTGGAGCTGTCACGGCTCCGTTTTGCTATTTGCAGAACGGTACTCAGTTGTCAACTGAGTACATTTCTGCAAATAACACTGCTCTTACTCGGACAGGTTCGGGTTTCCTGAATCGCAAATCTACCTCATTTGCATGCCTTTCGCCTGCAGTTGAGGTGATTTGCATATCCCAGCCCCGTTCATGTAAGAGCCATTTTAGGAGCTCTCTTACATGCCCCTACAGGCTGTTCCTGGATCGCTCGTCGGACATGATGGCTGCATGGAGTCTTACTCTACTCTTAGACTCCGTGCAAGCCATCGTGAATCCGGCCCTAAATGTTTACTGAATATGGCTTTGTGCAGATTAACTCACTTTTGGGAGAAAATTGTCTCATGGGTGTTTTTCTAACTAGACTGAGAGGTCACTGTAACATTTTTTTTATTTGGGGGGGCTGAAATAAGTGTTTTATACTTCTGAGAGGGTATATTCATTTTGTTTAGTTGAACTGTAGGTTAAAAATGTAATTTTAGTCACGTAAGTTAGTTCAGTGAATAAATGCAGTTCTGGGACCACTTTACCATTGATCTTAATTTTAACTGGCTGTTGTGGTTTCATTTTGAATTAGTAGTTTAGGGGGATTATTTATTTATTTACTTTGTAAATGGCAGTGTTATACTTGGATAGGGGACTTTGAATTTGGCATGGAGTGGTGTACAGTATATTTAAATTTGTTTTAGCATAACACTACCTAGGGAATGCTACAGAACCAGTGATATAGCTAACTGATTGTGATGTGTTCAACCTATAGATAAACTCTCGGTGCTGTCTTCATTGATTTTTTAATACAGTGTACCAGGTATCCGTATTAATGTATTTTAAATGTATAGTGCATCATATATGTGTTTTTTCTCATTTAATCAATTCCCATATCTGTGATCCAAGACAAAAATAATTAAATATGGATTTGGATTTGTTGGCTGCTGAACCTTTCTCTGTGGAGAAATTTAGTTGAGGACGCATGGCTGATTGCAATTCAGCTACAAAAACATGTGGCTGTTGCTGATTCACTGCTCACACAGAAAAAAAATGTAGCTTCATGCCCATAACTGCAATAACAAATTGCTGGGGAGCAATATCCATGGCCGTCCAGGACCCTAGAGATAGCAGGCAGTATGGCAGGCACATGCAGCAAGAGCCCAGTGGATATGTCAGTATGTCAGTGGTAGACAAAATACAAGACACAGTGAGCAATGCCTTAATTAATGTGGCAGAAAAGGTGATGAGTGTTGCACTTGGTAAAAAGTATATGCTTATGTATCTGCAACTTGTAGGAATGTGCAACAGCACAGAGGAAAGCCTGCATATCACTGTAGTCAGACATATACTCCAGTATATGCCTTAGGTAATGCCCCATAGACACAGGCTCTCCTACTGGGAGTAGCAGGTACTGCCCTGAGCAGGGATTCTCTGTGGGCATCCATCATTTTTGTTCTTGTTGGAACATGTTAAGTAGGTCATGGAAATGTACAGGGTTTGTTGGCTGCTGAATCCTAATAATACTTTCAGTCACTGATTGTAAATTATATTTTCTCTGCCACTAACATGCCCACTGGACACCCTGCTGCATGTGCTTGTCATACTACCTGCTGACCTTAGAGTCCTGGGGTGAGCATGGACATTAAACCCCTCACTTGGTGCTTGCAACTTTGGTCATGGTGCTGCATGATTCTGTGTGCCAGCAGTGAAATACTACAGCCATATGTCTCTACAGCTGGAATGCAATTCAACCATGTGTCCCCAACTAAATGTGCCCACAGGAAATGTCTTGCAACCTACAAGCCTGAAGATAGATAGATAGATAGATAGATAGATAGATAGATAGATAGATAGATAGATAGACAGACAGACAGATAGATAGATAGATAGATAGATAAAATATATAACATATATATTTTTATCTATCTATCTATATGTATGTATACATAGGTAAATATAGATATAGCTAGAGAGATATCTCTATCTCTGTCTATATCTATCTATAGCTATTATTTATATATATATATATATATATATATATATATATATATATATATATAGATCTATATATATATATGTATATATATATATATATATATATATATATATATATATATATAGATCTATATCTATTTTATATATATATATATATATATATATATATATATATATATATATATATATAGAATCACTATGGAATACCGAAATTCCACAATCCCAAAATTCTGAATCCCAAGATCAGAATCTCGAGATTACGGAATCTCAAACGAAGTGAATGGGGATTGCCGTACAGTGCGGAACGGGAACTTTGCCATTCACTCCACTGTAGTGCGATCTCGGAGTTGGTATATTTAAGTTGCAGGGGGTGTGGGGGGGTGCAGGCGGGCTTGCCCCCTGCATACACGTTAGAATAGTCTGTTGTATGTTTTACTTTTTTTTTTTTTTTTTTATGTTTCGAGATTCCACAATCTCGAGATTCTGGTTCTCTGAATTCAGAGTCTTGGGATTGTGGAATTTCGGTATTCCGTAGTGATTCCGTATGTGTGTGTTTGTATATGTATATATATATATATATATATATATATATATATATATATAATATTCAGCACCCAAAAATTGAATCTTATAGAGTTTTATAAGGCCAATGGCTTCCTAACACACAAACTGGTTTCACTAATCAAGTGTCATCAATGTAATCTACAAACATATCAGAAATATCTGTTTTTATTACCTCTGAACCAGGTCGCATGATCATTTTATCATTACATTCATACAACTTTCTACAGCTTACAAAATTTTAAAAAAGTAAAACATCTAAGAGTCAATTTCAAAAGACTAAAAAGAAAGAAAGAAAAAGAAAAACAACTGACAAATATAATACTGTTTTATATTAACCTTTTACCTCATGCCATGGTCACATTTTGACATCACAGAAAATATTGAAGTATTAAATATACTTACCCAAATGAAAGAGTTTTGCACACTGAATTAGTTAACTTATTTGATAAATGTGGGCTTGACCTTTTAGAGCTTTTAATTAAACATAACAACAGTGAACTGGAACTGTTATTCAAGGACCTTGCAATTCTAGACTCTGCCATCCGCAAGGATCATGAGTAATGCAACATGAGATTTGAACGTCTCAGGATTTACACTAGCGATTTCAGATACACCTCCTTCGTTCAATGAATTTAAAAATGTTATGAATATAATGTGTCATATGGAAATAAGCACAATTAGAATGAGATTAGACTAGAAAACAGAAACATCATTTTATTGTATGGGATAAATTTACAAAATTTGTAAAAAATTCTAATTTCAATAGCATAGTATTTTTTTAGTTTTAATAATGATTCTGGATGTCTTAATGAAATATTTGTATATTTTAGTTTTGTTTTGTAAAATAATAATACCTATTTTTAATTATTTGTATAAAATTGTTATGATATTTCTCTTATATGTTAAAACAATAAACGTGTTTTAAAAAAAAAAAGGATTTACACTAGCATTGACCAGTACATAACAAAACTGAAAGCTGGTAAACTGAACAAGTTGGACAGGGATGTTCAGGACTATGCTAATGGTATGGCCTACCCTAAACCTAATGGTTCATACAAAAAATTTATAGCCCCACGACAGGAAAGTAACAAGCAATTATCACACCCTCCTGAAGTAACTAGCAATGATGAATGTAGGTTTGAAGAGACTGACAATGTGATTTTAAACTATGATGCGGAATTCCCAGAACTCAGGAGAAGTGAAAGAATTAGGAGCAAAAGCCATTACAACAATAGGCAGCAACCACAGGGTGGCTACCAACCACAGGTTTTTCAGGAGGCCAGATCAAAGAACAGGAACTGGAGAGCTTAGCGTCTCCACTAGTGCCTTCCATGTTAATGTTAATGACTCCTTCATTAATGTAAGCACCCCAACACCAGTGGACTCTGTTCAAGAAGCAGGTACCTATACAGTGGTTTTTAACCACCAAAAAGACTTTTCAGTACACAATCATTCTACTTTATGTATAAATGAAACTACAGCTGACTTATTGTCTAAGGGAATGTCTTTTTGTACCTGGTAAGAGATTTAATTTTGTAGACACTATGTTAAACCTGAAACTTTATTTAAGAAAGTTGAATTTCACCTTGCTACATGGTACTACCTCCCAAACTAATGTCAGTGAAGGCAGCATTTTTAAGATCAGTTCTACTTACAACCCCCATTTGCACCCGAAACTAGCAATGTATGAAAAAGTTTGTGAACTAGATCTGTATAATCTAAATAAGAACAAATACAGGCCAGCTCAAACACTTCACAACATGAACCAAAGTGAACATGATTGTTTATTGGAACTGCAAGAACATGACGTCAGGGTTATAAAACCTGACAAAGGGGGAAGGGTCATAATCATGGACTCTTCCACATATAGTGACAAAATGTTGGCTATGCTAGACACAGAAAATTACACGGAAGTGTCCCTTAATGAATTAAATGCAGCATATAGAAAAATCTGTAGCCAACTCACTGACATATTTCTAGAAAGAATAATTGACCTTTCCTTACAAAAATATCTTAACATCATTAACTCAAGGATACTAGTGTACTTTGGTATTCCCAAGATCCACAAGAGCCTCTCAGATCCACCTATGAGGCCCTTAGTGGATGGAAGACACTCCATTACCATTGCTTGCGCCCAATTTTTAGACCATGAGCTGAAGAAAATATTGCGTAATGAAAGCCAAATTTGTAAAGACTCCTGGGCTTTTTTAGAACAAGTGAACAAAACCAGGTATGAAGCAAGTGACATCATGGTCACTATAGATGTAAATGACCTGTACACGGTCATCCCACAAGAAATTGGTCTTGAGTGGGTGGGTGACCTACTCTTGTTATACAAAGTTAACTAGGAGAAAATTAATCTAATTTTGGAATTATTAGACATTTTTTAAGAAACAACTATTTCTCCTTTAATGGCAGTTACTTCTTGCAGACCATAGGAGTGGCAATGGGTTCAGCATGAAGTGGGGCATTCGCGAACATGGTAATGGCAAATTGGAAAAGAAATTATGTATTTCAGTCTCAGTGTTATTCTAAGGTCAAACTGTATTACAGATATCAAGATGATATCAGCTTGATATGGAATGGGTCACTGGTTGATTTGGAAGAGTTTTTGAGATACCTTAACACCACCACTACATTCCTGCAGTTCACTTGGGTGATTAACCTGGATCATATGAATTACCTTGATGTCCACTTATACAAAGACACACATAATGAAAAGTATGCTACTAGGATCCACAGGAAAGTGACCTACTCAAACTTGTTACTGCATTACACTAGCTCCCACCCCAAGCATCAAAAGAGGTCAGTAGTTAAAGGGCAATTAGTTCGAGCAGCCCGAATGATCTCCAGAGAAGAAGATTTTCTTTTAGAATGTGACAACTTAAAAACTATGTTCTTGAGGAGGGAATACCCAGCAGACTTGCTTAACGAGCTCATGCAGGAAGTGATAGTTAAAAGAAGAGTAGGGCATTTTAAACCCATAGTTGGGGAAAACACACTAGACAACAGCCCCTCTGAAGTTGAAGAGGGGAGACCTGAGTTGGGGAAAAAGTACTTTTTGTAGATCTATGGTGCTTACATTCAACTCTGACTCATACCACTTGATGTCCATTTTTTATAAGAACTGAGACATTTTAATGGATGACATGGACATCAGGGCACAAATAGGAGATAGACCTATAGTTACATACAGAAGGGGCTCAAACTTAAAAGACCTTCTTAGGAAAGGTTCTTACTACACTAGAACAGGACGTGTAGGGATGTACAAATGTGAGTCTTGCAACTGGTGCCACAAGGTGAAATCAGGCAGCAAATTTGCAGTAAATGGTATAGACCATTATGTAAAAGGTAAATATAACTGTCACTCCAAGGCAGTGGTCTACATGGCCACATGTGACCAATGCCTAGCATTTTATGTAGGCAAAACAGAAAGGAAATTTAATGCCAGAATTTATGCATACAATTATGCCATAAGAAAGAATAATATTAACAATGCATTAGCGAGGCATATTCAAGACAACACTGGCCACAATTTCACATTTATGGCAATAGACCATGTAGAAATCAGTGACAACAAGCCTTGGGGACTTCAGTTAGAGTTAAAGGTGTTAAGGTGGCAAATCTTACTACAGGCAGATAGATGGCCAGAGATAAATGACAGGACGTCCATCTCTCCTGTATTGAAATTAAAAGCCCTAGAAAGGAACAAAATATCTTAAAACATTTGTTAAGCACAAGCACTTTTGTATGTATTTTGCTTTGGGAAACATTTTAGCATTATGTGAATATTTAACATGAGATTTTAAAAATGACTTTGGTTTTAGTTTTATTATATTTATAACCACTCATGACACAAGTATGAGACTAATAATTCATCTTTTAATTACAAGTTTTAGTTGTATTTAAGATGCAACAATTTCAACTGTAACACAGTTATCAAGGGGTTAATTAATGTTCTATCTCAGTGTTGCTTAGCTAGATGCCTCTCTTTGCTTACCCAGAGTGTTTTTTATATGTATATAAATGGTTGTCTTACATTTTAATGGTGTCTGATGAAGTTAACACTTGTTTAACGGAAGCGCGCACATTTTATTTGTTTTTCTTGTGGATATTATATCATTAAATACACCTTTGGTTTATCATCACCTGAGTGATTTGTGCCTGTGAAACTCTGCCTGCCAGCATTTTTATTTATTTAGTTTGCTTTGCTGTTTCTGTTTTTTCAAATGAGAGTCAACAAAGCACATATATCTGATGTACATCAAGTGTAAACATCTTAAACAAGTAAATTCTGACCAGTCTATGCATTCCTTAGGACAAAAAAATATTATTTTTTAAACCACAAAATAATCCATTAAGATAAAGCAAAACAATGTAAACAGCATTTTATTCTGCTCGCTTTATTGCCATCTTATGGCCAAAAGTGATATTGCAGCCATCTTACCTTGAACTATAAATTCAATAAAAAAAGATAGTTTGGAATACTAAATAATGGCTAAGAAACATTTCAGTCCATTACTGTGAATGGTAGGCTGATTACCACTAAATATGCATAAATAGGGTGATAAAGACTGACATCCCAAATCAAATATGTTCATTCAGACCCTGTGGATAGAAAAGCCCTAAGTCACTATCCACCCATGTTCCTTTCTTGACAAAATACTGTGCCATTAACATTTTGATAAACCATCCAATATTAGTTTATGCCAATAAATGTGAAAAAAGCTGTCTTATGTTTTAATGCAGGCTTATATCATGAGATTCATTCACTATATGAGTCACGAATGCTGAGCCCACCCAACCAAACGTTCTAGTTATAGGTAACTCCATTGTAAGATCTATAGATCTTACCAGGCTGAGCAAGGAAAAAGTGATAGTTGATTGCTTGACTGATACCAGCATCCATCAGGTTACATATGGACTTAAGTCCTTCAACAACAAGTACAGGTATGACTCTGTGTTTAATATCATCTCTATGAAGTGCAACTCGTCAATATTTTATCTAGTGACAATGTTCTTTTTCAGCTTGTTATAGCTGTCCAGATATTTGCACTCTGTATGAACCAAAGCTGAATTTTTACTTAATATGTTATTCTTCTGTATTAGACTTTGTAATAATTTTATTTAACTGTAATCATATTATGTTAATGTAAAGCTTTTCTACCCGGGCATCTGCTGAAAATGGGATATTATCCCAGTAGGACTTTCCTGGCAAACAAATGTCATATAAAAATAAATATATCATAGTATATGTGGGTGCTAATGACTTGAGATGTACCTCCCTGAACTATACGAGGAGAGACATGCTGAAGCTCTCAAACTATATGTCCCAAGTAGGTATTAACTTTGCATTGAACAGTATTCTACCTTCTCCAAGGATGATGCCACATATCAGTAAAATATAATTGACTTCAATAATTGGCTAAGTATTTGGGGTCATCCAAAGGGGTTCCTTGCTGCTTCACCAGGGATGGCCTGTATGTGATCATTCTAGGGTTTTATTTATTGGCAAAGACATTGTTCACCCCAACAGTGCCTTTTTTAGGCAATGAAAACCTGATAACTCTACCAACATAACAAAGCAAGCAAAGGAAAATATGAAGGCGCTGCAGAGCAATGTTAGGAGCCAAAGCAAGAAATTCTACTCCCTACAAGCCATCCTCACCTTGGAAGATGTATATGTCTGTGTAATGATGGAGACATGGTTTAAAATGGGAGGGATCACTCCAACTATGCAGGGCTATAATACCTTCCACATGTTTAAACCATCTACTACATGGAAGGGAAAAAAAAGAGTGTGGTGTCTTGATATTCACCCAGAAGAAGCTCACATCAAGGCTGGTAAGGCAGCATGGCACACTAAATCAGACAGATCTTGTACCCATGTATTACCTAGCTATAAAACTCATTCTATGACCCAAGAAAGCAACAATGACTATCTACAGGAACTAGAATCACTCAGTATTAAACCCAATATCATTTTTCTAGGTGACCTAAGCTATTCAATTATAGACTAAGAAATCTATACCACCACAAGTGCACAAAAGCAGACATTCACAGATTTTGCCCATATAAATGTGCTGGAACAATTATTCAAAGCACCCACAAGGAGAAAAACTTCTTGGATCTTGGCTATACTAATATGGAGGCATGTTGAACCATCTCTTGCATATCATCTGCTTGATTGGTGGTAGCTCAGGTGGATGTATCAGATCCCCCCTGAAAAGAAGCCATAAGGACAGAATAAATAAATAAAACAAATAAAAATCTTTGTCATTTGTTAAGTCTAACCATAAAGCCATCTCTGGTTTGACCATAAAGCTGTCTCCCTCAAAGTAAAATTGAAACCAGAGATCCCTTCCATGCATGGTACCTTTAGACATTTCTATATAACAAACTGCCTACTTCTAAGTGATACATTGACAAGCTTCAAATCCCTAACAAACCCAGTTAACTCTACTGAATATGCAGAAATGTCCACCACCATGCTATACCAGCATGTAAACAGCTACACGGACACAGCTGTATCCCATAAGATCAAGTGCAGGGCAAACCCCAGAAGAACCCACATGGTGGAACTATAATATCAACAAGCTTTGTAATAAAAGGGGAAAAAAAATGACCAAAAATAAAAAGTGTAATTTCCAGAATGCTAGAGCCCTTATGTTATCATTGAAATAAACAAGCAACTCACGAGCTTAATAAGATCCCCCAAAACCAAATTTGAGGCTAAAATAGCCTCCCCCCAATGCAAAAACAATCACAGGGCCTGTTTTAGCTATGTTCATAATCTCAGAAACACAGTGCAGCAATGCACTGAGCCGATTGTGAATGATGTTACCTCCACTGAGGCTGAAGATACAGCTAAATTACTGGCTGACAAATTCAGTTCAGACTTTACCTCTCTCTCCCTCTCTGTTTATCCCACAAGACATACCTGAAACCAACTCCTTCCAGCCATCGTACAAGACTAAGCCCTGAAAGTGCTATCAAAAGCTAAAAATACTACATCAATGGGTCCTGACAATATCCCTGGATGTGTCTTAAACAGCATGAAGCACAATTTGGCTTCCCCCCTAAGAACATTGTTCAACCTAGGCTTCCATACAAGTTTTGTTCTGAGTGAATGGAGAACACGAGATGGCTTTCCACAGACCCAGGCAATTAGAGACTCATAAGTCTGAAAAGCCTCATATACAAAGCCATGGAAAGCCTTATCATGGACCTAATCAATAAAGACATAGGAAACCTCTAAACACTGGACTTGTTTCATTTTGGATTTGTCAAGGGCAGGTCATGCTTACTCAACCTGGTTGGTTTCTTTGGAAGGGTCACCAAAGCAACTGATGAAGTTAAAACAGCACATGCCACATACCTGGACATGGCCAAGGCTTTTGACACAGTCACCCACTTAGGCATAGAAGAAAACCTAAATAAACTTTGAATAAACCCTCACATCACCCACTGCATTGCCAACTGGCTCACAGATAGGATGCAGGAGATCACAATTGGTATAGCAGTCTCCACAAAGAGACCAATCACCAGTAGTGTCTCCCAGGGTTCTGTTCTGGGTCCTGCCCTGTTTCACATCTACTTATATGAAGTAAAAGTCAATACCCAAGGACTCTGGCTGACTAAGTTTGTAGATGACTGCAAGCAATGACTAGTTACTGAATCCCCAGATGACTTAGCCACCCTGCAGAAAAGTTTGTCCCAAACAAATAACTTGTGCCAGAATCATGAATTATTGCATTGTTTGAGGAGTCATCTACCTTTAGGAACTACCACATTGATAATACACCCCTGAGAGTTGATCCATTTGTTTTGGATTTGGGAACTTGTGTGGACAGTGACCTAACTTTTGACCAACATGTGCCCACTGTCATAAGAAAGTCCTATATTTCACACTTTATAAACAAAAGGATAGTGACTAGATATAGAGATGTAATTGTCCCCCTTTACTTAGCTCTCATTAAACCAGTCATTGAGTATAATTCCCCCTTTTACATGTATCTGTCCACACACGTGCAACAACTGGAATGCCCATGGAGATACCTTACTTAAAGGATACAAAGTCTAAATAATATGTCCTACATGGACAGCCTCAAAGCCCTGTCACTATACTCAGTGTTGTACAGACTACTAAGAGGTGAGGTATCTGGCTTACAAGCCATCCTCCAACCCAATATTGATGAACCATCTGCACATCAGCAAGTCAATTGACATCAGAAATACCCTCTCCAGGGATTTGAATCTCTTCTGCAACATCAACAAAATGGTCTGGAGGGATAGGCATGTCTCACAGAGGATACCACTGCTCTGAAACAGACTTTCCATCCATGTAAAACAAAATTCTTTCTTCTCTACATTCAAGCACAACTTGTATCTATAGATGGATAATAGAAAATTTACCCCAGGACTGTCCCCTGTTCTACTAATGGATAGAGTCAACTCATAAATACTTTATCACACACACATGGGCCCCTCAAATTTTCTATCAATGCATGATAATTGTTCTTATTAGGGGTAGCATATAATTATCAACCATGGGATGTGTAAGGCCAATTAACACCAAACAGGATAGGATAATTTATGCACCAAAAGAGAAATTGGCTAGGTTTAAAATGGCCCAGAAGGGCAGCTTGTCTAATATATAATTATTAACTTCTGAACCTATAATATTACTAACAGGTAAAGGAATCCTGTTTTTTCCAACCTTTACTGGTCAGTCCTTCGCAGAATACACTGCATGAGCAGACTGCCGCATACCTCTCAACTGTACAGATTCTCACAGAATGTCCAGATTTTTCCCTCATATGTTTGGTCCAAGCAAGTCACTAAGATTGAAGGCAGAAAATAATGACAGACATTTGAGTTTCAAACTTCATACCCTTCAGAAAATTCATGCTAAAGCAAAACCTATTATTCTATCAACTTTCTAAATTTGTAAGAACAATATTTAAAAATTGTCCCTATTTTTGGGGCTTTGTCCCCCTATTATTTATGGCTTTGTCCAGATTTCTTGTTGCAAGAGATTGGGAGTATGACTGCCATGAATATCACCCATTTTGTCATACAAGCAATCAAATGTCTAATTTCTTATGTTCTGAAAATATTGATTGATGTAAACAATTTTGTTTTACATACTTTATTACAGTGAGAACAGTTTAAACATGGACAACACTCCCCAAGTGTATTAACTTTTCAAAAGAACAGAAATCTTATTTGATTGCCAAGTATTGGCCTATTGTATCACCTTTTTGTAAACTAAACCTACATAGCTCAGGTACATAATCACCAAAAAAGCATCATCCTTCAGAACATACCAGAATCTAGAAACTACATTCCTAATCTTAAAAAAATACTAACAAATGCAGTACTGAACCTAATAACATTTGATTTTTTTTAACTGGTCTATCTGTATTTCCCTTTATCAAATTCTGTCCAGATACCCCTACCAAATCTTTGAGGTTTCTAGAACATGTTGGCTATAACAAAGCCTAGTCAGGCATTAGTTAAAGATTATTGTTTCATGCTGAAACTGGTCATCAGAACTGTAAATCCTCAAATACTATGACTTAGAAAGACTGTCCCCCGGATTCATGAAGTTCGGCGTAAGGCCGGTGTAAGGCCTGCGCCGGCCGTGCAGCGTATAAATGGTGTAGTAGCACCATATGCATATTAATGAAGGTGCGCCGCTACCACATCCACATGCATAGGACTCGTGCGCGAGTCCATGGGGCGTTACTAAGCTGCGCCCGGAGGCGTGTCAATGTCGGCTGGCGATGAGCAACCTAAACTGCTGAATATTATAGCCTGCCTGCAATAGTAATCACACCTATCAGTGTCCGTGGATAATGAAACGTATGCAAAGCATGCAAGGCAGTTCCCAGCCACACAAAATGGAGAACCAAACAGAAATGCATGCAAAATAATATGAGTTTCCGTCCAAGGAACAAATGACATTTAAAATCGTGTGTCCGTAATGTACTGCACTGTCAGAAGTTATACCCAGTGGAAGTGAAGCGCGTCATGTCAGTGTGCCACCAATACACACATCTAGCCCCATGGGTATGGTCACCAGCAGTCCCACAGTGGTAGTGATAGTACACAGCAGGGCAGTTGTGGCTATATAACAACCGTAAAGAAACCTGACAGTCCATATTGTATACCAAACACACACAAACATATGTATATTAAAATGTGCTATACACATGAACAGGAACGTAACCGTCACATACACATAGGATGCTATATGCAGAACCGGGACATCCAAAAGTAGAACCCATGCATGCAAATGCAATACGCAACAACCCCTGTATAGCACATAACCCGCACCCATGTCCGAATGTCCACCAAATCCAGCTACCAGCCTTGCGCATCCGTACACCTACACATAGCGGGTATTCCCCATATGTAGTAGGAAGTATCTTCCTAGGCAGTGTCTGGATTGCAAATATGTATCCCACGTTTGTAAACATCCCATCACAGGTACGTAAATCCAAATGCCCGCATGTTAGTGTTACGGCAAAATGTGTGTACATCCCGCGTGGGATAAGTAACCTGTTGAAACCTCAGAGTTGTTTACACACCACGGTATCCATTACTGTACACATCTGGACAAAACATGTATGTGTAGTCATGGTACTGTTCAGTTTCTACACAGACATGCAATTCATACTACGCAGGATGGAACAGCTGTCCACCATGCACGTCACCCCACTAGGGTTGCCACCTGTTCAAATGGCCTTGTAGAAATGTGAGAATTTGCAGGATAAAACATACCCCCGGCCTGTGCAAAGTACAGAATTACATGTGTATGCCAAGATAAAAGCTAATTCCATAGCATTTGAATAGCTTATGCCATCCCAAATAATAGTTATGTGTACCAGATACAAAATACCTGTATCATGCAACTAGTACAGAAATGAAGAAATATATTATTGTCTTAAAATCACAGGACATTTGCCATGCCTTAGGTGTCGTCGCAGGACACAACTGTCCAAAGTGGGACCTCCCCTCGCAAAGAGGAACAAGTGGTAACCCTACCCCCACCGAATTATCGACAGTATATATTCAACTCAATCACATACCGACACCACCTCTCAACCTATTACAGCAACAAAACCTGGACAAAGCTTAAAAGGATGGGTGGACAAATAGGGACAGATGTAATTACTGCTCTCACAAGCTTCGAAAGTTCACGGAATAATAGTATGTACATAAGCAGGAAATGTTGTGAAGGACATGGGGTAGTCCCCAGTATTACAGAGGTCCATACATATATACTGTAACAAGCCATCACATATGTTGACTGTACTACTGCATACCCGTAGTTAATTCATAGTTAAGTCATGTGCAAAATAATAACCCTCGTAAGAATGAATACAGGAAATAGTCAAATGTGAATGGGAACACCACTCACCGTGGATTATGTATCGTAACTACCCCCACCCATATTATGTATTGCCAACATCATAAGCTGCTGACAGGTGCCCAAACACCTGTGTCTGTAAACACAGATTAAATGTTTAAAATGGACAAACCCTGTCCATGTGCTTTGTCTGACATTTGAACATGGTCAGGGCAGTTCCGTTCACCAGGTGGACAAGCCTAAACCCAGATCACCACATGAACACCCTGACAATTAAAGACCTGTATGTGTCAGCACTATAAGCCTTTGGGTTCTGAATATCCCTGCAGTGATGAAATATGCAGCGTGGGTCCAGAGCAGTAGGGAATAGGGAATGTGTAACATGTAGTACCCCATTTTACCCAGCAGGAGAATGGATGCCTGCGATGTAAGTGAAGCGGTGAGGCATATGTTAATGTAGCTATGTACTATGGGTATGCATATAAATGAGTCAGAACACCAAACGTATAGTGGTTACAGCATCCGGCCAACGTGGATGCAGTCCCGGTTGAACAACGACTACAGCACATATAATGTGAGAGTGTAATGAATGCGTCTGTGCTGTACAGACAGTTAAATATGTAAAGGTAAACGTGTGTTTCACAAACGTCTGTTAACCGTATTACAGATAATTACTGGTACTGTCACAAGTAATAAAGCCCACGTAAGCACAAAGACTTAGTAAACATATGTAACCCACAATAAGGATATGCATGCACGGCTGCGCGTAACCCACAATAAGGAAATGCAAGTGTGCCTGTGCGTGTGTGATCCGCTCACAGCATAGTAAATGAATGCTGTTTCCCCCATGTTAGTTATACATGGCTCAAACCTGTTAACCTCGTAAAGTATGAAACCGGACAAAGCCATGCAAACTACCGGTACAAATAGGGACAAACACCGGATATGTGCCAGAACAAACATAGAACGTGGATAGAATAACGGGTGTGTCAGTAGCATGGATTCTCTGAAGGGTATGCAGTCGTAACCTGAACTGCTTGTCAGAAAACCCCACTGTAAGTCTCAAATGAAATACCACGACATTGCCAGATAGACACAGGTTTATTTAAAACACAGCGAAGATAAAGGGGCAAGCAGCTGTACACTCTGCGACAATCTGTATAGTGGAAAGGTATGGTATGGATATAGATATATGTGTATACACATAATCCCCAGACATAAACCAAAGCAAGTTATGAAATGAGGATTGTACATGTATATATGTATATACAACAGACTTATGTCCCGTAGATATGACATATGTACATAAATAGGCGACGTTATAGCTAATATGGGTAGACAAACAGACATGCAGGAAAGGTGAATAAACCACAGCATTCCAAACCATTGGCCAGAAAGTGACAGTCCAGCAAGTTCTACACGTTAAACATGCAGATAGGTGTCCATTGCAGGACTCCAAAAATTGAATCTTACGTAGTGTCAACCGACATTGACGCAAAAGAAGTGACCGCAGCAAATACAAAATAGCTGTACATGCAACAGAATCAGGTGCAAGGGTGACGACACATGTGTCGATAAAATGTATGACGTACGAACTGATATCCGGAGAGTGGGGAGTGCATATAAGTGTCTCCACACTTCAGTACCGCACACATTAAACATGTGTAATGGGTACTGTAGAGGGTTGTCAGGTATGGGAATCATGGGTATGCAGAAATGGGCCTAGGTGTTGTTTGGCAGGGATTTCGTAGGCCCGCCCCGTGGAAGTGATGTGGGTATAGCACACGCCTATATTCTCAATAATGGGGCAAACCATCCACTGGATATTGCAGAAACCATTTTGGCAATATGTAGGGCCCTATATCAGTGTCATGTAGGCGATTATCATGGATGGACATGCGTACAACCAAGATGGTACCCATAACTGGCAAACTGTCAGAATAACACAGCTGCACTAAGGCATAGTACATGAAACACAAATAGGGACTATATTAGATATACCCCAGACAAAGTCAGAACGTTGTGAGAATACTGGCATACCCATGAATACGGATGTTATGAGTGTTACTAATCATGTAATGGAAATGTCAGTCACTATTATCTACCGCACAGTCCGTAATGCCTTGCCAGCAATTTACCAGAAAGGCACATCACTATAACAAATGTAACAAGGTCAAACGTCAGGGCATTTACCCATAATGTGTACAGGTTAGGGGTATGAAGGTAACCTGTCCAAAATACATGTACAGAACTAGTGATACTAGGTGGACAGGTGAGAAGAAAGACATCAGAACAAATGAGAAAACATGTACAAGACACACGCATGTACACCGACAAATGTGAATGACAATGTATGCCCTGTGAATGTCAATGTGGAAGGTTAATAGACACAAAAGTAATGTGTCCCTCAGGGTGTCATGCAGTGTCACCATAACAATGTCCAGTCCCCCAGACACGTACTTGAGCTCTGCCACTGACGGAAAGCGCAAATACCGGTGCACACATATGGTACATGATAGACCAATTAGTGTGGATAAGCAGCTGTTGGCCTATGTGAGGAATACATCTGTCTGGGTGGGTGTGTCCTGCAATATAAATGTAATGGCATGTGGCCTGTGATGCCACCATACAGTGTGTGTATTGGTGTCAGAAAGTTGATATTTTCTTACAGACACATACTCCGCAACTGTACAGATTTATGCAGAATGTGCAGAGTTCTGCCTCATATGTTTGGTGTGTTCCACGTAACAGTTACATTCTGGCACTTTCATGATAACTGAAGACATGAAATAATGACAAACATGTGAGTAAGACACCAAATCCGACAGAAAACCATACTAATGCAAAACCTATTATTGTGTCAACTATCAACGTTTGTAAGAGCAACATGTCAATACTGCCCCTATGTGTCCCACTATCAGATAAGGCCTCATCCAGCAACTTGCTCTAGGAGGTGGAGTGGTATGAAGAGAAACAGATCCATGTGTGAGGAAACAGCAATATCGACTGCAAGATAACGCAGAAGGTATAAAATGCGCTGCAGTAGGACGTGCAGTACTGTCCGCAGGTGTGTGCTGACATGTCAAATGACCTATAGGGCTGTCACCGTTACAAATGATGATAGTGGGACATACCCAGAGCCATGCACACAGCACAAATAGACATACACACATCAAAACTAGGCCATGATACATGAAGCCTCCGGCGTGTATGAGTACAGTGAGAGTACAGCAAGGATAGATGTCTGCCAAGATATACAGCAAACACCTGTGAGGGCATGTAACACCGCCCATAACACGGACATTGCATGGACAATGTTGGGAGTTACAACATACCCCATTGGTATGTGAAAGCTATGCAAATATGCGATACATGAAACAGTCAGCTGTCCAAGCAAGAGCAGAGTTATGGGCAGAAAATAGATTATATATATATATATATATATATATATATATATATATATATATATATATATATATATAGAGAGAGAGAGAGATACAGACATACACACACACACACATGTGGCAGGGCTGGTAATTGAATCTATACCTAACTACCCTATCATACTACAGCATGACGCATTTACAGAATGCGCTACCAAAACTACTGAACACAGCACTCCCAGAGGCATATTTCTAGGTGGGTTACATCATCCGCAAAGGCAAAGTCGCCGATAGGGAATGTATGTGTTGTGAGGCATCTAAAAGCTTTACTGGCAGCTGGAAACACACACACACTTGGAAGTGCCGGGTGTTGAACACACACCTACCTACTCTAACACACTACAGCATTATGCATTTACAGAATGCGCTACCGAGATTACTGAACACAGCACTCCCAGGGGCATACTTCTAGGTGGGTGACATCATCCGCAAAGGCAAAGACGCTGATAAGGAATGTATGTGTTGTGAGGCATCTAAAAGCATTACTGTGTCCCGAGGCAGTTGGAAACACACACACACTTAGAAGGGCTGGGAGTTGAACACACACCTACCTACTCTAGCACACTACAGCATTATGTATTTACAGAATGTGCTACTGAGATTACTGAACACAGCACTCCCACAGGCATACTTCTAGGTGGGTGACATCATCCGCAAAGGCAAAGATGCCGATAGGGAATGTATGTGTTGTGAGGCATCTAAAAGCATTACTGTGTCCCCAGGCAGCTGGAAACACACACACACTTGGAAGGGCTGGGAGTTGAACACACACCTACCTACTCTAACACACTACAGCATTATACATTTACAGAATGTGCTACCGAGATTACTGAACACAGCACTCCCACAGGCATACTTCTAGGTGGGTGACATCATCCGCAAAGGCAAAGACGCTGATAAGGAATGTATGTGTTGTGAGGCATCTAAAAGCATTACTGTGTCCCGAGGCAGTTGGAAACACACACACACACACACTTAGAAGGGCTGGGAGTTGAACACACACCTACCTACTCTAGCACACTACAGCATTATGCATTTACAGAATGTGCTACTGAGATTACTGAACACAGCACTCCCACAGGCATACTTCTAGGTGGGTGACATCATCCGCAAAGGCAAAGACGCCGATAGGGAATGTATGTGTTGTGAGGCTTCTAAAAGCTTTACTGTGTCCCCAGGAAGCTGGAAACACACGCACACACTTGGAAGGGCCAGGAGTTGAACACACATCCTACTCTAACACACTACAGCATCGCATTTACAGAACACGCTACCGAGAGTACTGAACACAGCACTCCCACAGGCATACTTCTAGGTGGGTGACATCATCCGGAAAGGCAAAGATGCCGATAGGGAATGTATGTGTTGTGAGGCATCTAAAAGCATTACTGTGTCCCTAGGCAGCTGGAAACACACACACACACACACTTGAAAGGGCCGGGAGTTGAACACACACCTACCTACTCTAACACACTACAGCATTACGCATTTACAGAATGCGCTACCGAGATTACTGAACACAGCACTCCCACAGGCATACTTCTAGGTGGGTAACATCATCTGCAAAAGCAAAGACGCCGATAGGGAATGTATGTGTTGTGAGGCATGTGTCCCCAGACAGCTGGAAACACACACACACACACACTTGGAAGGGCCAGCAGTTGAACACACACCTACCTACTCTATCACACTACAGCATTATGCATTTACAGAACGCACTACGGAGATTACTGAGCACAGCACTCACACAGGCATACTTCTAGGTGGGTGACATCATCCGCAAAGGCAAAGACGCCGATAGGGAATGTATGTGTTGTGAGGCATCTAAAAGCATTACTCTGTCCCCAGGCAGCTGGAAACAAACACACACACACACTTTGAAGGGCCGAGAGTTAAACACACACCTACCTACTCTAACACACTACAGCATTACGCATTTACAGAACGCGCTACCGAGATTACTGAACACAGCACTCCCACAGGCATACTTCTAGGTGGGTGACATCATCCGCAAAGGCAAAGACGCCGATAGGGAATGTATGTGTTGTGAGGCATCTAAAAGCTTTACTGTGTCCCCAGGCAGCTGGAAACACACACACACATACACACAAACTTGGAAGGGCCGGAAGTTGAGCACACACCTACCTACTCTAACACACTACAGCAGTATGCATTTACAGAACGCGCTACCAAGATTACTGAACACAGCACTCCCAGAGGCATACTTCTAGGTGGGTGAAATCATCCGCAAAGGCAAAGATGCCGATAGGGAATGTTTAGAGAGTGAGCGGTCTGAAAACATATTACCATCCCAAGGTAGACGTACACAAACACGCCAGTGTTGTCAACGGGCCAACTAAATATCTATGGAGCACAACAACACTGAATAGATACGGGATGCGCCGCAGACAATACACCCTTTGAGAGAGCAACAAGTGTGTTCAATGTAGGCATTCATCGTGACATTGAAATTGGACATCTGGTGCCTGGATGACCACCATGGCTATACAGGATGTCAATGGCCATGCCCACACACTTAGTATCACACGTCTGTTTGGAATGTACTGTGTGTCCATCTACACAATGGTGTACTGGGCATGCTCACACACTTAGCTGTTGCAAAGGGCCAACTTGCATGCACACGGAGTCTAATCACGGAAGGGAGCAGTGTGGAATGTACTGTGTGTCCATCTACACAATGGCGTACTGGGCATTCTCACACACTTAACAGTTGCAAAGGGCCATCTTGCATGCACACGGAGTCTAATCACGGAGGGGCGCAGTGTGGAATGTACTGTGCATCCATCTACACAACTGCGTTCTGGGCATGCTCACACACTTAGCTGTTGCAAAGGGCCATCTTGCATGCACACGTAGTCTATGGAGGGGTGCAGTGTGGAATGTACTGTGTGTCCATCTACACAACGGCGTACTGGGCATGCTCACACACAGCTGTTGCAAAGGGCAATCTTGCATGCAGATGGAGTGTACACACAGAAGGGCACAGTAAGGTATAACTGCCCTCACACACAGGGCGGTCACACATGCAGTGACCTGTGCACACATAGCTGCCATCACAGCTGTCACAGGTGTAGGTCACACACGTACACACTGCAGTGTACACTGTAGCTGTCAACTCAGCACAATGTCGTAGGTGCAGCACTACACAGCCTTACAGTCCAACACCATGTGACACATGATGACTGGGCTGTACAGTGGTGTACACCAGCTGTGTAGAGTACACACGTACCAACAGGGATCCAACAGGTGTTATGCATTGCAATGATACCAGTATACATGAACAGGTCGGCTCAAGACATACCATGGCCCTTACACAGCTGTGACACCTGACTGTTGCTGTACACCAATGAACACACATCTGGGTATGTCATACATGTGATTGTGTGGATGTGTGCCTGGACTGCATACACAACACATACATACATGGCCTTTGATGTATCTCATGCATAACACTGGCCCAATCAATGCTACACATGCGAATTGAATGTGGGCCCATGTCTGTTGAATGCTCACACTACAGGGGGTAGCAGTGTTGACTGGGACACATACCCTTGTACTGGTCACCTGTGACACCCGTGATATCATACTGCAGTCCATGTGTTATGTATGTCAACACACATGTCCAACAATAGCAATGCATACAAACATGGCAACAGGAGACACATGTGACATCTGTACTGTGCATGCAGCAAACATGCATGTGCAGTGGCCGATGTCCGTAACATAGTTGCACCTACCTACGACATGCAGACACAATGCAGACCCATCATTGACATCTGTATACGGTGACATACAAACAGCACATATGGAGGGATGTGTGTACATAACGTGGTGCACCACCTGTCTAGATGTATGTGTGCAGGGGGTGGCTCACAGTTGTGTCACACACCATCCTATCATGCCATGTGCTAACTGTACGCTATGTCGCTGTTACGTGACGGTGCTGACATAATGCATACACAGCGGTCAGGTGTTAACAACTATATGTCATATGGCACCTGTAACACCTACAACCTCTCGTGTGTATATAGCAGCACATTTGCCAGATATAGCATTGGTACACATAATGCAATCAATACCGCTGCATGTCCATCAAACGTGTCATCATATGGCTGGTGTATCATTCCCAGCACTGCCATGTGTGTCCGAATGTGTGACCAGGGATGCCACATATCGCGGGGAATATGTCCCAGTTGCTACACATCCCTGTACACCATTGTAGAGAACTGTACATACGTCAGTGTGGGAAGCATGATGTTCACCGGTGAGGTGCATCACACACATCGGCTGTCCGTATACACATGTGTGGTCACCACAGTGTGTGTGTGTCTGTATGTATGTCTGGTGCTTGGTGTGAGTGTGTATGATAATATACGGTGGGAAATTATCACTGGCCCCATGTGTTGACTTACCCATAATGGTGATGCATTGCACAACCCTGTGGATGCCATAGGTCCCAGCCATACTGGCTACCTGTGCATGTCCCTTCTCTGTGACACGTCGTGTGGGTGCATAGTACTGTGAGGGTGATGACCACAAAGGCAAGGGTCCCCAGCTGCACACTATGGGGTGTGCGTTATAGTGGTGTACACCCCGTGACTGCGGCCATGTTCACGTACTGTTACAGGGTCCTATTGCTACACAATGCGGCCTCCAGCTACCAAGTGACACCTCACATCATCATTGGCCAGGCCGCTGTGTACAACCCCTGCACCATGTCACCATACCTGTAATGTGTTCCACTATGTATGTCACGTCTCTGTCCAGTGTAGCCTGTGGCACCGACCACATGCGTCAGGTGCAGTATATGTGCGGACATCTGTGTCATGTTTGTGTGTCCAACAGTCAGGATGAAGGTACATGTAGCATGCTGATATTGCCAGACGTGCCTGTGTGTACTCCACAGTTACACATGGGGGACTGCAAACACTGCTACCTGTAGGCACATGCAAGAACACCATAGGAGGGAACCAGGGTATCACAACCAACATGGTGCTACAGATGTAACCGAGACACATACCATGAACACATCACAATGCATGCTGCACCTGCACTACATGGTGTGACTGGTGCATGTCGACAGTACACAACCTATGTCACATACACAACTCAGTATTCACACACAAGCACTGCAACATATACATCCCTCACTATGCATACACAGGTATTATATACACCTCTCACTATGCTGTTCACCCTGTGCATCAGAATATTTGTGCATAACCCTGCACTGATGGTGTGGATGACAGGGATGTGGCACAGGCTTCATCATATGCACAGGGTGATATGTATACCAGAGGCATAGGCTGCACACAACCACTGCAACATACACAACCCTCACTATGCATACACAGGTATTACGTACACCTCTCACTATGCTGTTCACCCTGTGCATCAGAATATTTGTGCATAACCCTGCACCGATGGTGTGGATGACAGGGATGCAGCACAGGCTTCATCATATGCACAGGGTGATATGTTTGCCAGGGGCATAGGCTGCACCAATGGATAACATCATGTGTGTGTGTAAGGGCCAGTGAGTTGACTGGACTTGTCTGTGCAGAATGCATGTGGATGTTGTGGAGCCCTACAGTTGTGTTTGCTGTGTGCGTGTATGTGTGTACACAGTTCTGCCATTTGTGATGCCTACACAGGGTATAACTGACAGCCCCAGATTGTACGGTGCAGGTTGTACAGCTCACTGTGTCCATCCACGGCCACGTGACCTGTGCCTGCCTGGGGTTGCACGGGCACTACCAGGTGGAGGTACAGAGTGGCTACTGTCTGACGACACATGTCCGCTGGAAAGGTGTCCACGCTGAGACCGTCCAGGGCCACGTCCACATGGCCTGCTGTGTCCTGGTGTTGACAGCGCAGCAGCAGCTGCACTGCTACTGCTACCGGCACTATGGGAGCGGGCATGTAAGGTGGCATGCTCACGTCGACCTACACTAGGTGGTGTTGCTGGCCTACGTCCACGTGGCCTACGCCTCACTCCTACCAGGTGTTCCAGCACAGACAGCTCTCGCTCGCGGATTGCCATGCCTCGGTCAAGGATTCCGACCATTTCACCTAGTCGCCTATCCAGAACATTAGCAATCTGCTGTTGAGCATTTGCCAATGCCTGGATGTTGTCATTTAGGGTATGGATAGCAGCCCTCTGCAGCCTCTGCCCTTCTCTGTTCTGCCGTTCAGCATGTGCCTGTGCTGCCATTACAGTCTGGAACATGTGTCTGGTGATACCAGCTGCTGTGCTCTGTCCTGCAGGTGCATGTCTGCCAGAGGTCCTCCTACGAGCAGCACCGGCCACATGCCTGTGTGGCACATCTGCAGTCATTACACTGACACCATGGTGTGTAGACACACCTTCTGTAGCCACCACACGTTCCTGTTCTACACCAACAGACGCTGATTGTCCTTCCTCTATGGCCACCGGTGATGCGGTATGTGTTGGTAGCAGAACTGTGTGCGGGGAAGAGGGGGACATAGCTGGGATGGTAACCATTGGCACAGATTCAGCCCCTGACAACCCTGCCTGTACCTCATGCATATGTTCATCACCGCTAGTATCTGTGGGGACACTAACATCAGATGGACCGCAGGAGGGTAATGCACCTACATCACCTGTGAATGCAAAGAAATACTGTAAAGTACAATAGACACAGACACACACACACAGACACACACACAGACACACACAGACACACACACAGACACACACACAGACACACACAGACACACCATGCATGTGATTTGCCAGATGGCATGCAGCATGCCTGCGATAGAGCAGAGGGCATGCAGCTCAGACATTAATAGTGTTAGTAAGCATACCTCCCTGGGGTGCACACTACAGCAAGCAGGTGTCATATCAGTAGCCATGCAGTGCACACAATCATGGCAGTATGCATGCATCCCCGTGATACACCATGTGGCCCAGAACAGGATAACAGTACACATGGCTGATGTGACCTTGACATGTAATTTGCTGACATGTGCATTAACATGCATACATGTTTGACACAATGGTGTCCTGACACATGTACAGCATCATAATGGGCTTCACATTGCAGTGTTGTGTGCATGCCCTACAGATAGAATGCATGTTTAGCAAATGTGCATGAGTACGGGAGGGTAGTGTGAGCCGTCTACATTGCTATACAGTGCGAAGTACAGACACTGTGCCATTGCATGGCAACATGAGGCATGTATGTTGCTGTAGAATGCATAATATGTACACATTGCATAACCATAACTGCAACACAGTTGTGATGTTCGACAGGTCGTATATGGTAGACTTCAGTGACACCTCCAGTAGCTGTGCACAGGCTTTTAGGTTGTCCACTGTACCACATCAACTGTATAATCAGTCAACTAAGGCTATAATTGGACCATGTGTGGACAATGTGCAACAGGGTATATACACATCCCATGTACTGTGTGGCTACATGTCTCTGGCCATCCCCTATGGCCATGTGTGCACTTGTGGTGGCCAATTGTGTGTGATGGGCATCTTCTCCACATGTCTGTGTGGTCCCATATGACATACACCCATACATGTCAGATATGTCACATTCCACAGGTCTAGTCAGACAACAGGTTGTATGTTTGGTATTTGGGGTATAGGTCATGTGATAGTGTGACAATATTGCAGACAGAACACTACATGTCTGGGACATGTCAGGTGGCACATCACAATGTGTGCACCCGATGCAGGGGCATATGACACAATGGTGACACTTGTGGGCTGGCCATATCACAGCTCACTGTGTTGTACTGTGTGCATACCACACATGTTGTTCCAATGCATACTACATATGCCTCCATTGTAGAACACCTCCACCGTTGTATGCACAGCTGACCACACATGTCACAATGACAAGTACTGTGGTTTCAAGTCTGTGTATCATTACGTGTGAATATATTGCACATGGGTGGCGTGTGTGAATGCATGGTGGTGCGACCTGCATATCGTGACTGGAATAAACATCAGGTGTGCAAGTGTTAACTGGCCACATGGCAAATAGATCTACACTGTAACATGCCTGATACTGATGACAGTCTCACCTGCAACGGACCCATGTCTGTGCTGCACGCCAGAGGTACCTGTATAGGGGTGACACACCAGTATGAACATTATCCATGACTGTATGACAGCCACAGGTTGCACTGTGCATGTGCACACATTCACCTGTGTAATAGCATATAGTATGCACATGTGTGCATACACAACATAGCATACTGTAGTATGCAGCATGTGTGTCCACATACCTGGCATATGTTGTTACTTTACATTAGGTACAGTGACACATGCAACTACATGGGATATAATAGCCATATGTGCATTACTGACTTACCAGGCAACTCCAGGCTCATTGGTTGGGAGACACCCACCTCCACAATGGCAGCTAGTGTTTCTGGATGCTGTTCCCTGGGTGTCCCCAGACTGGCCAGTAGCTCCTCGGTGTGTGTGAGTGGGGGCTGGGTTGGTGGCCCATCACCTGTTCCACCTTGTTCCCTGCCGATTGCAGTGGCACACTGTTTTGCATGTCGAATCAGGTCCGTGCAGTGTCTGCACACCTGCTGGTAGGTGCGACTATGGCCACCCACTTCGTTCACCCTCCTGCGTAGATCCTGCCACAGGTCATCCCGCTGCTGGGCATGCTGTGGCACATGGCTGAACAACAAGTCATAGTTGTCAAGGAGCTGTGGGATGAGGACATCATCCTCCTGGCGGGTGTATGCTGGGAGGCGTGTACGGGGCATTAACTGTAAAACATAATGATGGTGACAGGTCACAGTTTCAGAGATATACAGAGATACTGCTGCACATACATTTCTATGACATCTACTGCATCTGCACAGTTATCTTTGCAAAGCACCATGACACTGACATGACTGACGTGTTTGTGTCACACATGTCACACCCATTATGCATTGGATATCATCTCCATATATGTGTGTCACCTCATTACAGTGTTCATACTCCATGTAAATGCTGTCTTGCTGTGGGCATGTCTATTTGCCTGCACTTGTGTTCTTACCTATCTGCACATGCCTCAATGTGTCCACGGTACTACTGTTAACCTGGATGCTGTGTATATGTCGCATATCAACACAGACACAGCTGGAATGGACTTGAGCAGTGACAATGCACACATATGCATGGACACCTGTACATGCATGTGTTTTGCCATATACATCTACACAGCACTGTACAACTGTTCAACATCCTGACACGGATCGCCTGTATTACACATGTGATAGACATGGGACAATGGATAGTCAGACGACATTTGCAGGGATGGTCATCAACCATAGCATGTGCGGGCACGGTTTCCACGCTGCTACAGATGGCCATTGTGCCACCGCAAGCTGCATCAGTGCCACATTACTGATCCAGTCAGTTGATAGTACATCTACCATGTGGACATCACACCATGTATGACTGGGATGACATCTGCAGCTTTGATGGACAGGGTTGCATGGTATGGTGGGAGTATGTCACATATATTGCACAGGGATCTGTCCAGCCTGTGGTGATCCTAGTATCAGGACGGTGGCTGTCCATGACATATGTCATATAGATCAGGATATGGACATGTAGCATGTCCATCATCATGGTGTAGCAAATGTCCTTCTGCAAGGTAGATGGCATGCTGCATAGTGGAGGTGTGGATTGTGAAGGCTGTTATCGCACATCCATGCATAGTCATTACCCCTTACAGGTGGTATGTGATCCAATATTGGTCACCACAGTGCTGTATATGCCTGGCCACTGATCTCCGTGCTCATGGATGGCACCCTGACATGACATGGGTACCTCAGATGACTACCTATGGGGCCTGGAGACGTCACCATGTTGGGGGTGCACTGCACAGCACCATCCCTTACACAGTGTCCATAATGTTGACCACAGCCTAGGTAGCAGTTTATGGGTACAGGGATGTTCACCTAGCGGTGACACTGCTGGTATCATCCATCAGACTGTGCACATATGTCACACACCTCACACACAGCCCATTCTGTATGTTGTTCACAACACTGACACATCTAAACTGATAGGTCATGGCCATTCACAGCCTTACATACACAGATGCCTAACATTTGTATGTGTGGTATGGGCTACAATGAGGGTGGGGTACAACACATTAACCCTGTTCTACTGTATCTGGCACAGATGTGCTGTGCACATGTCACTCTTGCACCTTTTGTAGTTGTGGGTCTGTCAACAGTCCACTGGTGGAACACACCTGTGACATGCGAAGTTATTTGTAATCAAATATCCATGCTATCTTGTACATCTGTACTGCTAACATCTACAGTGCTAATGGTTCATGGACATGCACACCATACTCAGCAGGGTTATAGTTCAGTGCCTCCCTAATGACTGTCATCACCACTTGGTGGGTTGATATTATCCAACACCCTATCCGTATTGTATGGTCATGCTAGGCACTTGTTCAGAACATGTGAGCATGTCATGAGCTAATGATTACTATAGCGCCCATTCCACACCATTTCCCACAGGTACACTGGCTGTCCTACACTTCCCAGCTTGCTTAAGGTACTACAGCTGTTGTACACACGTAACGCACATATCCTGTGGGACATGGTTGTATATGCAGGCATGTCCAACTGTCACGTACCAGTGTTACTGCCTGTATATATGAGAGATATGTCGTACATGTGGCAAGAGAGCAATTGTCTCATTTACACATTCAATGCTCACTTCCCAACATACGGCACTACAGCCTGTGGGGGATGCACATCTGCAGCCGTGCTGGGCCCATAGCTCTCAGGTGTACCTCATTACGGGGAACGTACCTCATTGGGGTTCTAAAAGGTCCATGTTGCTCAAGGTTCCACATTGGAAGGGTCTGTCACACATTCATTGTTGTACATAGTTTACCTGCTAGCCATGGCTAGATAGATGAGAATCATATTAATTCATTGGAATATCTGTTTTATACGTAAGACCAGCCTATTTTAGCAATCATATGCCCGTCCTAGTTGACGCTGTTAGTAAGCCAGTTGTAAGTGTTCCATGTTTCGCCCATTTGTCACACTGTATGAGGGTTAATGTTCCTCATTTTGGGGATAGGAGGCTGACAACTATGGCTGGGGGTAATGCTGTCGCCAACCCTGACTGCACCTGACAGTCATTTGAGGATGTGTAACATTCGCAACACACCCCACCCATCACATAGTCTCATATAATCTACACCACTGGCCACACCTACAAGGACAACCTGTGCAGTACGTCTCCATACTCACTGTAGGCACCAGAGGTAGCCCCCATCATGGAAGACAACATCACCAGCTTATAGCCCACAGACTCATGTGTGCCCAGCACATACAGACAATAGTGTGTTATAACATTCACAACACACCAGACATAGCTGACTCTGTAGGGTGTCACACTGCAGTTCCACACAGCAGGCTACACAAGGCGTTAGTCGCTTACATCTTGCTGTCAGGTAACTGCTTCTGCAACATAACCTATGCACCCATGCCACACCTCACCAGGTACGATATGTCTGTCATTCACCATGTTAGTGTGACTGCCCTGTGATGCCACTTCACAGACTACGTGTGCAGGGACATGCAATAGATCACCAGTCTTATAGCCCTGAGGGTATGGGCCTAGTCCAGACACGATACCACTGTACAATGACCGACTGTGTCACTTCAACAGTTGCCTATGCTCCTATTGTCATTCCACAGGCATGTGATATCTGTCCGCTATGACTGTCCTGGTCAAACACAATGCTGTGGCACAGATGACTTGCACCTGTCAGCCCTGGGAGTACAGCTCACATGCTAGGCTCTTGCTGCTGCTATACTGCCTGTCCTGCACAGTTTCCAATAACTGTCACCGGCAGGGCGGTAACTGGGAAGCGCGACATGGGGTCATGTGACACATTGCTTGCATCTTCCCCTGTGACGCACGCAGGCAAGGCACACCTTATAATGCACCACTCCAACATCTCTGCAGTGACTGGGACCTGCCTGTAGGCTCTGCAGAGCACACCTGCAATGACAGGTTATAGACGGACCATACCTTCCAGGCACATACCTGGACCGGCACACCCACAGTTGAGGGGTTCCCATATCCCACTATGTTTTGCACACATCCTGGCAGGTTGCTTAACACAATGCATCAGAGGTGCTCCACGTGCAACTAACTGTGTCCGGGACCGCTATACACATTGTAACATGTGACAGAGTTAACATCATACCCCACGGGTAACATACCTTCTATGGTGGTATAGTGGACAGTGGGCCTCAGCTACTACTGATGTGTGACTGACATTACCCCACACTTTACTGGGATAACCACTCATGTACCGACACATCCATGAGTCATACCCTCCACTCTGCTGGATTAACACATGCACACCACCTCCAAGACCTACATTACCCTTGGCATGAACACTACCACCATGTGACTGGTGTTACACACCTGGGGTTATCCCCTCATTGGTGGATTCCGAACATATGCTAATCTGCCTTGTTAGCCACATCCCGGAAACATATCACAGCATACACAGTACATGTGTACTACTACACCTACTACAGACGTCTGCTGACAGCGGTTGTTAACATCATGACACCTGTGCAGATGGACAATGCACATACAAATGCTGACACATACCCCAGTGCACTTAATTAGCATGTACACAACTGCATGGATCATGCTATTCCACACAGAGCCATGATGGTACACACCAGATAACAGACGCCACTCTGGTGGTCATGTTCCATGGACATATGATGTACAACAACAGGTGTAGGCTGTTGCACAGTGGTGTACATTCCCATGTGTGGGGTGGCTCACTGGTCAGCCATGGTGGGGCCACAGGGTCCCTCATCACATACTCCAAGACTAGCTACGTAAACATGACTGCCACACATTCCGGGGTGTACCACCAGGCATTATGGTGGTATGTCAGTATTCGATGGCAACACCCACATCTGCTGTCACATACAGCAGTCACTCAGGAACATTGCAGACCCAAGTATTGTTGGCAACATGCTGGAGGATGGATTCAATGCTGACAGTACACCCTCTCACTCACTACAGGGCCGCAATCCATACATGAACATTGTGGTGTCCCTGTGGTCACACCTACACAGTACTGACCTACACTCTATGTGTCCTGGGACACTGGCCCCATGTCACCTTCCAACATCCCAGGCTGTGATGTCCACCAACCTCTGAATTACTTGTCCCCCACTAGGCCACCATATTCAGTAATAGTCTTGTTTCAGACATTGTAGACCCTGAATGGCACACAGCAGCATTTATCACACTACACACAGGTGACACCGCATTGCTCGAGTGGGACTATAGTCCTTTACACCTGACTGGACAGTTCTGCATGGCTATGGGGCACATCGTCAAGGACGTCATTCTCAGAGACATTGTTGGTCTCCCGTCCTCTGCTGCCACCTGGGTTGGGCTTGTTAAGGCCAGAGCATGGCCCCTACACATGGTGGACTCATTTCATACAGTTACCAGGGCAGTTGCTGATGGTATGGAAGTCCACACATCCTACATTGTCCTCTCATTGCCTTTCAGCACCATTCCCAATCCTGGTATTGACAACATACACATCCACCTGCACATCATACCCTATGTCTCAGGATGTTATGCTATGTGGCTCATGAACAGGACACACAGTGAGGCCAGCATACCATAGTACCTACTACATGTCAGGTACTTTGGCATACCACAGTGTTCGGTCATAGGGCCCCTCATGTTAAGTATATACTTCCCTGCGGAACAGGCTGGCACAGGGGACTTTCCCTGCCTAGCTTTAGAACCCCTACATACCAAGCACCATGATTGCTCCACCAGCTGATACTGACTCCGAACATACTGGTGTCGCTGTGACAGATACATAATATGACTATCATGGCATCAAGCTGCATGACACAAGGTACATGCACATCACCTTTGCATTACACCATTCACCCACTGACTATCACATGGATGGTAGTCCCCTACATACATATCACATTGTACATGTTTGCAGTACACACATATGTCGCACCCACTCCTGTGGTTACCGTATTACCACTGTGGCGTGGATATCCTCCTACGTGGCCACACCTATCTGTACTGGGTGTGTAACTGGTACATAGGCACCCATTGTACCTCTGAACTCAAGACATCTACACACATTTAAGGGTACACCACCCCATTTAGGGTGTACCTTACACAACAGCTACAGCTTTACATGCCACAACATTAACACGCCATGACGTTTACTGAGCTCTGACAGTTTAAATATGTGGCTGCACTATGGACACCACATCTGTACACATTTGCATACTACATACTCAGGGGTGAACTCTGCTGATCAGACAGGGCCCATGTCCACAACATTATTGATGGATATACTCCTCATACACAACATAAGCAGAGGCCACTGTGAGCAACATGCTCATGGATATGTGCACACACACCACAATGAGTGGTATGTGCTTCTGGGTTACAGTCCCAAACAGGACACTCACCATGCTGTGGAACATAAGTCCTCTGTACATCACGCAGGGACACTCAGTAGCACTGTTCATGTGATACCTCCCTTGGTGGTTGGGAGACACATGTAGGCCTGGGATCACTGCAGTGGCGGTACTGTGCAGTGGTGCAGGTGACACCTGGCTCTGTTCTTCACAGGACACTACCCTGGAGAGGTGCCACTAGTGTGAACACCGTAGTTGTGCTTACACATGGACATGACAGACTGCATAGTACCCTACTATGCACCTGTGCAGCTATTACATGTCCTTTGTGCATGGTTACTTGGTAGCCCTTCCATTTAGATTAGCTATCATGCTATTACTATGTCCCATACCTACAGGCCATACGTATCCTGTTATTGTACATACCAATAGACGATACCTGTGGTATGCATGATATGCCTGTTATGCTGTGTAGAATATCTGTCATATCTACCTATAATACTATACATTACACATATTTCACATAGTATCCCATAATGCAAAGCATACTTGCTCAGCGGGACCACCTTACATATGTCATTAATGTTATTTACCCATACACATGCGTGCTGTGACAGTAGATCAACATATACTATCCCCTGCTATGGCACGTCCTTGTTGGACATACCCTACCACTGATGGTGGGTTGTATGGCATTGTTCTGTTTAATGGCCTCATGTAGCATCCCTTCTGGTGTCTGTGCTGTGTACCTTGAGTGCCACTGCTGGACGCACAGATTCTACAAGCATTAGTATGCTCAGCAAGACATCACTACATCAATACCTTTCCCCACTTTATGCATTGCGGACACGTTTAATTAATGCAAACCAAGCTACACATACAGTAAAACTAATTAATACAGATCATGCTATACATAACCTTACATATCGGGCATTCTACATACCTTGTTGTCGTTACGGCATTTCGTTTCTATCTCCCTCACAGTGTTTCAACTGTTTTTCGGTATGAGCATACGGTTTGGATGTCTGGCAAGTCATCCTTATATACGTTGATACCTGAAACATGTGGATTCTTCCCACAAATTTGTGTTCCTGAGTGACTAATTACTTGCATATCAGCTGTGCAGCTGCTCCATTCACCAATTACACGGCGACAGTGGGGTATAATTGGATTCTCCACTTGGGCGTTGCCTATTTGCCCTACCTTTGGGGAGACGGTCTGTATTGTGTTTTGTTATGAGTAACTGCAACTGCTATGCATGGAGACAAGTATAGTTTGGATTCATGTCCCCCATGGATTGTGTGTGACAGGAAGAGTATTTGGTTCAACATGTGGGTGTACCTGTCATCCCGACGTCTGTTAACGGAGTATTGCAATCAATACCTGTAACATGGCTGTTTGTTCCATTATACAACGCCTGCAATTTTGCATGTCGCCTTTAATTGTGTCTCTCACACGGTATGTTGAGAGTTCTGCAGATGTAATTGACTGACTGGATGTTTGTGCTGCTATTACAGTTTGTATTGCTTTAGTTTCTAGTGTGGGGGATGTCGGTGGTTGTACGTAACATATACGGTTTGTGGGCCTTGCATGTCTACATAATCCGTATATATGTGTGTGGGCTCTGTCCCTGATTAGAGAGCTAACAGTTAGTAGACTTATGTTACGGGATTGTACGTTGGGCCATTGTTAATTGGTTTCTATATCGTCTGCAGGTGAGCTTGCTACTTGTATACCTCCGTAATTGCAGCGATATATCAGGGGATATGTGTAGGTGACAGCTATCCCTTGTATTTCTGTCCCAGATATTTGCAGTCATTGTGGTTGTGTTGTTAAAAGAGCCTGTTTGCCATGGGTTGCCACCTTATCATATGGTCATTGTTGGACACTTGCGGGACACAAAGCAGTGTTTACAGGCCAACACGTAGCCACGGTCAGTACACAGGTAGCACATACTTTTATCCTCACTGCATACCTATTGTTGTGACTTTGGATACTTATCATATTGCATGTAACATTTAAGTTTCTTACATACAGGCATAACTATTAAATATGACTGTTACATTATATATGGGACATATTTATGTCCTACCATCTCAGACATTTGCCCTTTGCAATGTTTTATGTCAGGACACACCTGCCCAGGGTGGGGATGTCCCGCCTACTGTGGTACAGGTAGTAACTGTATGCCTACAGCTAGCTATACCCACACCTACCATACTGGTCTGCCTCTGACTTGGCACCAACATACACATGTTGCGGACACACACACACATTACAGTCACACAGAAACGCACACAGCACCCTCAACACACACTTACACAGACTATGGCACTCACAGACACAGTTGAACATAGTACCTACATGGACCGCAACACCGTCAGCGGTGACTAACCGTCCCTTCATATCATCATACTATTACTCACGGATGTACTGTTCCAGTACTGTGTTCTATTGGTCTTTCAGCCTCGTGGTTACGCATGTTGGTATGTTACACATTCCATGGTTGGCGGTATCCTATTTATTTGTACCTCCAAGATGTTGCGAATGTCGTTGAACTATCTATCATATCAGATATCGCTGAATCCATCTATATCACCATATATCCCTCTATTTCCCTTTCTATCTGTATTATATATATGCATATGTGTACATATATATATATATATATATATATATATATATATATATATATCTGGTGGGGAACATGACAGGCACACAGCACCACCATATGCTGTAAGACTCATGTACTGTTCAGGTGTTGGCATTCCGTGTTGCACTGGCTGTTGTGTTTACAATGTTTGAGGGCTGCCTATGTAGAAGTCACACATTGGGCCACCTATACATTACAATTTACAGGTGGTCATGTTTGTGTGCCATCCATTTTACTGTGTGTGCAGGTGGAGAGGTGTCAGTCCGTAGGGGCCTACATGGTCAGTGTATGTGCTATACGTTCCCTCTTTGCCAAGGCGTAGGCATATTGGGCACACCTCCGTCTGCCTACTGGGGCTGCCACAGTGTGTTCATGGTCTGAATCCCTCTGTGCCTGTACTGGCCTTGGCAATTGTGGTGGGCTATGAGGGCCTTCACCATTTTGTCCCTGCTGCAGCTGCTTCCGCAGGATCATATTATGTAGCATGGCACATACTATGACGATGTGGGCACATGTGCCTGGAGAGTACTGCAAGGCTCCACCAGATGTATCCAAGCACCGGAACTATGATTTCAGCATTCCGAACACACGCTCTATAATGATTCTGGTTTGTGCGTGTGCCTCATTATGGCATTCTTGCATGGGTGTGTGTTCATTTCTGATGGGAGTCATCATCCACGGCTCCAGTGCATAGCCAGCATCCCCCACGAGATGGCCATGTGGGATGTCCCCCCTGACAAATACCTGATACAGCTGTGAGGCATGCCAGATATGGGAGTCATGGTAGCTTCCAGGGCTGCCAGCACACACAGCCATGATAATGCCCTGGGCATTGCACACGACCTGGCAGTTGATGGTGTGGAATCCCTTGTGGTTTATGTAGCGCATACCCTCCTCATCAGGTGGCGACTTGATTTGTATGTGCGTGCAGTCTATCGCACCCAGTACCTCCGGGTATTGTGCCACACGGTGGAAGTGACTCATATTGCTGGCCAACTCCTCCTGAGTTCTGGGGAAGTATATCTGCTCATTGGCATGTGGTAACATGGCATCCAGGAACTGGTTGCTGATGCCTGTGAGATACCCATTATATCTCAAGTTGGCCTTTGAAAGGTACCTGTGGCCAGTATTCACAGGCTTACACATACCTTCGTGTCCACTGGTATGGGTTCCCCTCTGTTGTTTCTGGTTCTCAGGAGTGGCCGGCACAGCTCCACTATTTGCTGTAAGATGTCCCTGTCCACCCTGTAACACTCTACTATCTCCAGGTCATGTAGCCCCTGGTAGGTTACCCTTGGTGTGAACACTCTCCTTCTCCTCCGAGGCCTGCGATGGTTGTCGGCATCATCGTCCACAACACCGTCAGTCTCTAACACATGCTGATGAATCACAGCTATGGCAGCTCCCAACATGTACATTTTAAAAGTTCCCCATGTGTTTACACCTATGGTGCGGTGTTTGGGAATACACAGGTGTGTGTTGGGTGCTTACACACTTTATACTATTGTGCTGTGAACACCGATGATGTCATCGGGTGTGTATGTATGTTCATAGCTACAGGTTATGTTATGTGTTTTACTGCCGGAACTACTATTGTGGTGCCTTTGGTGTTGAATTACATTTGCCTGCTGTGGATTACCTCTTGACCTTCCCTTTACATTTCTGCACGTTGCACCTACCATTTTCTGGTGTGCATCCTGCAGCCTACTTTTATTTGTGCTTTCCTGGACCTGGCGTATCTTGCTTTATGTGTGCAACTGCCGGTCTGCTGTTGGTTTGCTTTGCTCTGCTGTGTCAGGTCTCCTATCTTTGCAATCCAATACCTCCCCTCTTTTCTTTGCATTCACATGTCTCCCCTATCCTGTTTTGCAGGTTTCTGCAAGCGGACTTGTCAGCTGCCGTCGATTGGCCTTCGTGGGTTGATTGGTGTTGATTGCTCATTTGTACTCCAATTACCCTACTTCCGCATTTCCTTTTCTTCCCCTGACCTTCCTGTTTCTGCTATTGTTTGCGGCACGTGCGTCCGATTACTGGGTTTCAGGCACGTTTTCATCCTCATACACATGCGCTTTTGGCCACCATGTGTGCTCTCAGCTAAACGATTCCTCCCCACCCCTATCCTGCAGCTTTGCTTAGCAACGGACAGGCCAGATTTGGAATGATCCAATGTGCTTAGTGCTACAGTGGCACACCCCTCTGCTGATGTCATGTATCTCCTCTGAGCCACTCCTCGGTGTTATACCGCTGCGCCGTATGGTACAACTTTCCTCCGGCTGGACATTTGCGATTCAGTATTATCTGCCTCATTTGCATGGCATTGACTACTAATTCATAGTTACCGCGCCGAACACTATCGCAAGCCCTTAGCAACCCTTGCACCTTGGTTGTGGTGTTCCATGCCTACCATTGTGAGTTATGCTGTAAACCTGATTTCTATTATGTTGCGATTTTATGACATTTTTATATTATTTCTTTATGTCACAGCTTCCGCATACATGCCCTGTGGTTCTGCTGTGCGTTACTGTGGACATGACATTAAATGTTGTTATTTACGTGTTGTGCATCTTTTCTTATGCCATTGGCTGTGTATTTCGCCATTGGCATATGTTCACGTTGTGATACCTGTGTCTGGCCCTCTTCCATAGCTCCGATGTTATGTTTGGGAAAATGCAAACCGTGTTTTTTGGTTTACATTTCCTTGGGCTTACGCTACGCCTGCACCACTTCATGAATCGCTATATGCCTTCATTTGCATGGTGCAACACTGCACATGGGGTGATTTGCATACCTACGCCGGGGGCTGTGCAGATCTGGCGTACGCCGGTAGTGCAAGTGGAATTAGATCGTACCTGAATCGCTCGGCGGCCATATTTGGCATTATAACGCCTACGCTATGCGTGCGCCTGGCGCAAGCTTCATGAATCCCGGGGTGTGTTTAATATGTTTGAGATGGCAACTGTTGGCATGCAAAATGATGTTTCTGGAAAAATGTTTTTTGAAATACCATAATCATCTTTCCCTCAGGTAACTTATTAACCACAACGTCTAGAAATTCCATGCTAGACTTATCGTATTTCACATCAAAATTAAAATCTTATTTAAATTCACAAAGTATAAGTTCTTCCAAACTGTTTAAGTCACCATCTCACAGCAATCAGCAATCATCCTGATATCTTATCCAGTTAGGCATTTTATTCCAATGGATGCTAAGGTACTGATTATAAACATAAAAATATTAAAAATAACTAATAAACAGGTCCATGTAGATGGGTGCAAAATTTGCACCCATTGTAGTGCCCTTTATTTTCTGGTAATATACACCTTTTAAATAAAAGACATTCATACTTAATACCATTTCTAGAAAGCTAAGCATAAACTTCATGGTTGTTTGATTGCACCTGGCACTTTTATTCAACCAGAATTGTATGGCCTCTAACTCTGCCTGATGGAGAATACTAGTATAAAGTGAAGTGACATTCATCATAACTAATAATGTAGATGGAACAACAATAGAGTCCAAGTTACTAAAAAAGATCATGTGTATCCTTGAACCATGCTGAAATCAAATCAAGCAAAGATTTCAAAACAAGTTCCAAGTATGCTGAAATGGATTCAGTTACATAGCCCTTACCAGAAACTATCACATGACCTGGGGCTTTCCTAATTGACTTATGCATCTTTGACAAAATACAAAACTTCTGTGATAAATTAGGGCATGCCACTACCAATTCATTCATAAGTGCCTGAGTGGCATTACCTTAAGCCATGTTCTGCCAATTTTTCATTTTTTAAATACAAAAATCATTTATATGATCCAAAGCCATTTTCATGTAACCAGTGTTGTCATTCAATTGTCTTAAAACTTCTTTTTCATAGTATTCAAAACTGAGAACTACCATTTCACCCTCTTTTATCAGTGGCTGAAAATATTAAATTCCTATTGTTGGCATTGTTATGTAGTGCATCACATTCTGATTTAGTCAAAGTATTAACAACCCCGCCCCCCCAAATATTCTCACTTTCCATATGAATATGTCAAAAAGTGTACAGCAGGATGACTGGGCAGGGCATTTGAAGGTGAAACCTACGAAAGAGGAGGCCATCTCAGTATGAATTGCATAGTAGTATTTGGGATTTAATAAATGACAAAACTATATAATGTATACACACACACACACACACACACACATATATATATATATATATATATATATATATATATATATATATATATATATATGTGTGTGTATATATATATATATATATATATATATATATATATATATATTGCTCGTATTATAATGTGCCTGATCAATAGTATGAACTACTATGCTGGCACATGCTAGCATAGTAAGATCAGAGGAAGCCCTCATTATAGGTTCATAGGTGTTTACTAGGCTAATAACCACAAGGTCCTTTTTAAGCCTAGCCATGCATCCCAAATCTCTGACAAGTTCTGCTACTCATGATAAGTGTAAGCATGAGCCTGGGAGAGGAACCATTTACTGGTTACCTGTGTCCATTAGAGACATAGGTGCCAAACCAGGGATGAATTCCCAGTTTCCCATCCAACTGTCCAAGTTGCACTTGAATTGGGTTAGGGAGGAAATCTGCTTCACATGGATGGGGAGCCTGTTCCATAGACAGGGTAGTCTCTGAGATTCATACCTATCTCTCAAGCATGTCCTATGTATATCACAGGCAAGGTTTAAGTCTTTAGAATGGGTAATTCTGGTACTGTTTGCTTTGTGGATAAGCAGGAGGTCCATCAGAGTGAGGTCTGACAATGCCTTGTATGCCAGGCATAAAACTCCCCTCAAAAGCCTGTAGGAGACAGAATACAGGGATAGGAGCTTGAGGTGAGCTGTATAGGACATATTACTTATGTCCTGTATTCTTTTAGTAAGGAACCTCTGTGGACATTCCATTTGTTGGATATGTCTGGTTAGGTACATACCAAAGGGGGCATGGTACTCAATGATAGGTCTGATTAAAATAATAATTTTGTTGTGAGCATTATACCAGACACATATTTTTACTTAACGCAACTGCATATATATATGAGTGTGTGTGTGTGTGTGTGTGTGTGTGTGTGTGTGTGTGTGTGTGTGTGTGTGTGTGTGTGTGTGTGTGCGCATGTGTATACTTATATATATATATATATATATATATATATATATATATATATATATATATATATATATATATATATATAAAATGGGTCTACTTTGGAAGGTGGAAATGCTACAACACTGATTTTCACAATCCTGAGATGAGAAGGCAAAAACATCAGAAAACCAATATCCCGGAGCACCGACTGCGAACTCCAGGTAAGTAAACACTTGGCCACCTTGTTGAACTTTGCCTCTTACCCCATAGTAGTGCGACCTCAGAGTTGGTATATTTAGTCAGGGAGGTGAGGGGGTGAAGCCCCCCACATCAGTGAGTTTAATTGTCTTCGGGTTTAATTTTATACTTTTTTGGACAGGTGGCTACTTGCCTGGAGTTTGGCGTCAGTGTTCCGGGATATCAATTTTCTGATGTTGTAGACCTTCTTGTCTCAGGATTGTGAAAGTTGGTGCTGTGGTATTTCAGTCTTCCAAAGTAGACCTGTATATATATATATATATATATATATATATATATATATATATATATATATATATATATATATATATATATATATATATATATATATATATATTTTTTTTTTTTTTTTTTTTTTTTTTCATTCTCACACACATACATTCACTCTTGGTTTTTCTTTTAGCTTGTCTTGCTACTAGCCCTGAAGACATTTTGCTCTCTTGCCTCTTTTTCTCAAAGACTTCCTAGATTTGGACACAGTTCCCAAACCCTAATGACACCCCTGCCCTTAGCAGCAGACTTTTTTTTTGAGTTCTGATAACCACCAGCCTCCTCTGCTCTCCTATCACAATATTTCAGAGTCTGTCTGACTGCCATAATCTGTTTTATCATATACTATACTGATGTAACAAAAATGCAGCACTACATGCTTACATTGGTATTTGACGTTATAACTAGCACACTAATCAATAACCAGATTCTCTGTGACATGGTACTTACTTATATAAGGAGTTAATAGCACCAATCATAATAAAGATACAAACAATACATATACAATGGTTCCAGTCACTGTCATTGAGTATGATCTGTTTAAGTGCTCTTGGAGTGAAGCCTTTGCTGTAATTTATGTGGCTATTTATGCAGAAAATAGAAAAGTGTATATTACTTGTTACTGCTATGTATAACTTAGATCTGATATAGCTCTGACAAGGGTGAAAGCATGGTTTAAACAAGCAATGCCAGCTTGAATCATGTTTTCTTATTTTTAACAAGAATACAAAGTAATCTTTGACATGGATCTTACATAAGAAGTTGTGTCAACAGTATATTTAGTTATTTGTATGCCAATATCAAGAGTAATCATTCCTGCTGGTTTGTTCTTCCTTAATGAAAGTGTGTACTACCCTTAAGGCTGGAAACTTTGATTTCCTTGGCACAAGCTACATTGTCTGTCTCTCTCTATAGATGTGTGTATATATATATATATATATATATATATATATATATATATATATATATATATATATATATATATATATATATGAGGGCTCAGTGTCTGTTATTCTAAAAGTGTATTAATTCTGGTTTAAGCACTTGGGCTTCAGGCCAAAAGGGTTCGTGGTCTGCACTCTTGTGGGAGGAGAGGCTGGACTCTGCCCTTCTGAGCTGGGAATTTCTGGTTAAAGCCTTATAGTGCCTGCATATTTTAACTGCTTCTTACTGAAATTGGTACACCTTGTTTGCTGTAGCATAGACTAGATCCAGGCCTGCTGAATCTAGCTTTGTTTGTATAACTTGAGCACTAATCCAGGCATTCTTTAAAGTATTAAATTGTATTTATTACTGCTTGGTAGTAACTTGATTAAAGTGTAGCTATCATTCTAAATCTTTTGGATTAAGCACTTGGGCTTCAGACCAGTTGTTTTACATTAGGAAGGTTTGTGGCCTGCACTGTGGTGGCAGGACAGGTAGCTTACATCCTTCTAAGTTGGGAACTGCTGATTGCGGGCTCAGTGTCTGTTATTCTAAAAGTGTATTAATTCTGGTTTAAGCACTTGGGCTTCAGGCCAGTTGTTTTACATTAAGAATGTCTGTGGTCTGCACTGTAGTGGCAGAACAGGTAGCTTACATCCTTCTAAGTTGGGAACTGCTGATTGAGGGCTCAGTGTCTGTTATTCTAAAAGTGTATTAGTTCTGGTTTAAGCACTTGGAATTCAGGCCAGTTATTTTACATTAAGAAGGTTCGTGGTCTGCACTCTTGTGGTAGGAGAGGCTGGATTCTGCCCTTCTGAGCTAGGAATTTCTGGTTAAAGGCTTATAGTGCCTGCATATTTGAACTGTTTCTTACTGAAAATGGTACACCTTGTTTGCTGTAGCATAGACTAGATCCAGGCCTGCTGAATCTAGCTTTGTTTGCATGCTTGTTTGTTTGCTTGTTATTTCCCTGAAACACTAATTCCACCTAAAACACAGCTTTTCAGCGCTTCTGTGGATCCCTAGTGATATCTGCATTGCTTACTGTACTTATTTCCTTGTTTCACTTGAAAGAAAGTTACTGTTTGTCATTTTTGCATTTAAGTTACCTGTAACACATTGCATTTAAGTTACCTGGCACTTGCTCACTAAAGCAATTATGTAAGTCAGCACTAAAAAATTAAAAGCACTACACCCTCACAAACTCCCCTTGAGTACCTTGTTCCTCATTGGCCCTTTTTTTCAGTTATAAAGGAATTCCCAATACTATTCTAGCATGTCCAAAGGTCAGTTGTCAATCTCCTCTCCGGTCCAGCTGATGAATCTGGGAATCTTGAGGCAATGTTACAACTGCCTCATGTACACAGACAACCCTTTCCTCCTCCCAACAAATTCCAACACATGTGAGAGATTCAACCATATAGCCATACTGGAGGCTAAGCTCTCTCAACTCAGTACTGGCGAAACCAGTCAGGAGGAGAAGGAAACCACACTCACTACAATTCCATTCTCACATAGACCTACCACGACAGTAAACCAAACACATAAACACACAAAAACATACTCAGAGGCTCTAAATAAAAATCTGCCTAAGTAGCAGAGACCTCCAAAGCAGACACCCAAGCAACCGCTACCCCAAATCAAAACACATGCAACACATAACTCACAAAGCCAGTGTGCCAAACAGTCACAGCCCTTAAGGCTAAACAACACACCTAAGACACTTGTAATAGGTGACTCTATCGTCAGGCACATTGACGTCCCGCTCACCAGGCTGAACAAGGAGAAAGTCACGGTGAGCTGCCTGTCGGGCACTAGGATCCGCCACATAACACAAGCACTCAGGTCACTCCAAGGCAAGTACAAATATGACTCAGTCATTGTCCATGCTGGTGTGAATGACCTGAGATGTACCTCTCTGGACTACATGAAAAGAGACATAGAGGCATGTAGCCCAGGCCGGTATGACCCTGACCTTGAGTAGCATCTTACCCTCACCAAGAATGATGCCACAATATGAAGACAAGATGATCAATTTCAACAATTGGCTTAAGTACTGGTGTCATTCAAAGGGGATCCAATGCCTGTCAGCCTGGGATGACATGCTCGACAAGCCACGATGCTTCGCTAAGGATGGCTTGCACCTGTCACCCGTGGGCTTTCGGATATTGGCAAAGGCTCTTGCTACCCCCATAGTGCCTTTTTTAGGCAAGGCTCAAAAGACAAACCCACCTCCATAGGTATCACAAGGGATAAGAAACTAAGAGTAATGCTACTCAACTCCAGAAGTCTAAACCTCAAGATGCACGCACTCGAAACTCTCCTTAGCATGGAGAACATCGATATCTGTGCAGTAACAGAAACCTGGTTCAAGTCTCCCAACAGCACCTCAGCACTACCAGGGTATACCTCATACCATGCTTTTCGGCCCCAAAACTTGGACCGAACCACAAAAGGAGGGGGAGTATCAATATTCGTCAAAGATACCCACACTTCCAGGTTAGTGGCACAGCACGAAGCATCAGAAACTATCCATGTGCAACTAACAGTGGGTAAAACTGCCTTCCAGTTTATAGCCTGCTACAGACCACCCTCCCAAACCCAGGAACCCCATTCGGCCTTCCTGAGAACACTGGAAAATATGAAGGTCTCTCCAAACACCATTATATTGGGCGACTTCAACTACCCAAACATAGACTGTGAGCATTACTCTAGCTCCAACACCCTAGCCCAAAGGTTCCTAGAATTTATAAACTCAAATGCTATGGAACAACTTGTTACCACTCCCACAAGAGGGGAAAACATACTGGACCTGATCATCAACAACATGGGGACTCTATGCTCCAGACCAGAAGTGTATCCCTCACTGGTAAGATCAGACCATAAACTAATCTCACTGGATATCCACCTCCTGCCCTGAAAACCACAGTGAAAAACTTCTCTAAAGCAAATTTCACACTCCTCAAAACCGAGGTGGAATCCTTCAAAGCCCCCAGGCCTGTGGAAAATACGGCCCAGACCGCAGAATCCTTTATAAACACATTCTATGAACACCTTCAGGAATGCATGGATCATGCAATCCCAAATAAAACCAAGACCCAATCCTCCAAAGGCAGACGTCCTGTCTGGTGGACCCCAGCCATAAACAAACTATATAATAGAAGGAGGAAGCTACTACATGATAGAGAAAAATCCCAAAAAGGGAAGGCATCTCTGATCAGTATTAGCAAAAAACTACGGGCACTCATAAAATTGTCTAAGGCCAGCTTCGAGAGAAAAATTGCACAGGACACTAAGGATAATCACAAGGCTTTCTTTAGTTATGTTAGGAACCTGGGTGTGTATTCCCAGATATGCTCAGAATTAGTCCAAAATGACAAAAAATACACCGAACCCACAGACATTGCCAACATCCTAGCTGACAGGTTCAGCACAACCCCCCCACCAAAAGGGCAAATATGTATCCCAGCAGAGTGCTGCCCCCCTGACATCTCAGCTGCTCAGGTAAGAGCTGCCCTCTGCAAAGCAAAAACACAGCATCAATGGGACCAGATGGTGTCCCGGGCTGCGTCCTACATGAACTCCAAGAAGAGCTAAACCCAAACATAAAACTACTGTTCAATCTCAGCCTTACTACAGAAGGGAGGGAGGGTGGCCTAATGGTTAAAAGTGTTTGCCTTAGAAACACAAGGTGCAGGGTTTGAGTCTCACAAGGGATAATTGGCTAGGCTTAAAATGGCTCGCAAGGGCAGTTAGCTTAGTACTAACCTATGAACCTATGAACCTATATGTACCCAAAGAGTGACGTAGAGCAACAGTGGTCCCTCTCCACAAAGGTGGTGCCTCAACAGATCCTGGAAACTATCACCCCATAAGCCAGACTAGCTTGGTCTGCAAAGCTATGGAAAGGATCATCATGGACCTCATAAATAAAGATATTGGGGACCTACAGACACTGGATCCTACCCAGTTTGGCTTTGTTAAGGGCAGATCCTGCCTCTTAAACCTGGTCGATTTCTTTGAAACAGTCACCAAGGCCATTGACAAGGGGAAGGTGGTCCACACAGCTTACCTGGACCTTGCAAAAGCCTTCGATACAATACCCCACTCGGGCATTATAGATAAGCTCACCAGCTTAAATATAAACCCCTATGTCACTAGATGGGTTGCAAACTGGCTCAAGGACAGAACCCACATGGTTAGAATTGCTGGAGCCATGTCAGACTCCAAACCAGTTACAAGTGGCATCCCACAAGGCTCAGTCCTGGGACCTCTCTTGTTCGGCATATATTTCTCGGAGGTACAGGCCAACACGGAAGGACTGTGGCTGACCAAGTTCACAGATGACTGCAAACTGGGTGCCATAATCGACTCTCCAGCCGACACAAGCATCCTTCAAAAGGGCCTCATAGTAACAGACAAATGGTGCCAGAGCCATAGCCTCAAGCTTAATGCCAAAAAGTGTATAGTCATCCCCTTTGGCAAAAACAGTGCCCACAAATTACCACATAGGTGGTAATCCATTAAGTACAGAAGAAGTAATTAGGGACCTGGGGATCCAAGTTGATAGCAATCTCTCATTTGACAACCACGTGGCCAAAGTGGTTAGAAAAACATTTTATATAGCCCACCTAATCATGAAGGGATTCACATCTAGATCAGGGGAGGTCATCATGCCTCTTTACTCATCCCTCATCAGGCCCATAATTGAGTACAATGCTCCTTTTGGGATGTACCTTATCAGACACCTGCAGCAACTGGAAAGACCCAAAAAGTACCTCACCAACAGGATCAAAGGGCTCAAACAGATGCCATATGCTGCCCGGTTAAAGAAACTCCAGCTCTACTCAGTGGCATACCGCCTGCGATCTGTGCCTGACATATGAAGCCATGTCCAACCCGGAATTAATAGACATGCTGCACCTCAGAAAATCCAAATCCCATCGAGCTACGCGCTCGAGAGACTTAAACCTCAGCACTAAAATAAATAGGACATGCTGGAGGGAAAGATTCATAACCCAGAGGCTCCCTTCACTCTGGAATAAAATCCCAGTCCAGGTTAGGCAGAGTCCCTCATTGACTCTCTTCAAGAGGAATCTTGATGAGTGGATGGGAGATCGTAGGTTTACCCCGGGTATCACTTCTGTGTCACTGTTAGACAAAGGCACAGTATACTAACCTCGAAAAAGGGCATAGCAAAATTAATTTAAAATGGGTGGCGAAAGCCAAACACACTCTGGCTAGGCTTGTAAATGCCCTAGGGCAGATAGCCTAGTATGAACCTATGAACCTATACATATATATATATATATATATATATATATATATATATATATATATATAAAATTAGATGTGTGTGTGTGTGTGTGTGTGTGTGTGTGTGTGTGTGTGTGTGTGTGTGTGTGTGTGTGCGTGTGCACATGTATACATGGGTGTAGTGACTAAAATTAACACATCCAGACCGCAACTTCAATAACATTGACCACAAAAGATTGCCATCACAAATGTCTACAGTCCACCATGCATGTGCAAGGAAATTCCTCTTGCATGCAAAATAAATACAAAAAGACAAAAAAAAAACAACTGACTGGATTCATTAATAGCTACACTAAATGCTGTTACATGATAGAGCACTATTTGATATTCATTAAATGGCTCTACACATTGTGTAGAGCCTCGAAACAAATGGGAATCAGCAGAAAATGTTAACAGTATAAAGAGCCAAATTACATGCTAATTAAGCAATTCAACATGGTGGAGCTATTCAAGAAGGTCTAAAGTATTTACATACACTCATTGCTCCCTTTTCCCCTTTAACTCCAAACCCCTTTGGAATACAGGAAAAAGTACACTTATAAAACAGTGATATGAAGAAGCGTAGCAATACGCGAAAGCGCTCATCTGTATTTTTATACAATAAATATATTGGATTTTACAGCTGCTTTTGCCTTTCCTGTGTTGGGACTGTACGTGTTTTTGCTGCTTACACTTATAAAACATATTAGGGGCACTGCTGTTATCATTATGTTGTATGGCAACAGGCTTTAAATCAAGGTGCTGCTGCCAGACCTCAGGCAAGAAGAAGAAGGGTGTTTAGACCCCGTTTCACTTATCGTGGTCTGCATGAAACAGAAATTGCAGTGATAAATGGTGAACATGGAAACACTAAAGGAACTATGCAACCTCTATCGACCCCACCTCAGACCCCAGGGAAATCTTGGAGAACCCATCCCAGTGGATACAAAGGTTTGTGCAGCATTGCATATAGTAGCTACTGATACTTTTCAGAGACCCACAGGGGGTACATTAGGGGTGTTACATTTATCAGTATCTAGAATATTACATCAGTTTTTAAATGCAATGCTACAACATGCAAGGGATCATATCTGTTGCCCATGCACTCCACAGGATGGATCAAGAACTATGCAGGAATTGTATGCAATAACAAACATCCCCAAAGTGTTGGAGGCCATAGATTGCACACATATAGAAATAAAAGCCCCACCCAATGAACAGGGAAGGAGTTACAGCAACAGAAAAGAATGCCAGTCTATAAACTGTCAGGTTGCCTGTAATGCCAAAGGAATCATCTGCAATGTCTGTGCAGGTAACCCAGGCAGTTTTCACGACTAACACATATGGCACACCTACGAGCTGCAAAAAAGGTTTGCTATGGGTGACTTTTCACAATGACATTTAGTGGGAGATGCAGTTTATGCCTTGAAACCCTGGCTCATGACACCAGTGAGAAACCTTCACAACCCCACTGAGCAAAGATAAAATGAGTCTCACACTCGAACTACGAATATCATAGAATATGTGTTTAAATTGCTCAAATCAAGGTTCTGGTGACTAAACACATCAGGAGGTACCCTGCTGTATGATCCAGACACCTCTGCACAAGTACTCACAGTCTGTGTCATGTTGCACATTATAATTATCAGGAAACAGCTTCAACAAGGACAGCAAGGGGCAGGACCACAATTTCAAGTACCACAGGCAGGGCCAGCAGCAGCAGGTACAGATGAGGATTCTGAGGTAGAACTATTAGGTGCAGATGGTGCAGGCAGACAGAGGCATGCAAAGTATGCCCTGGTTCTGACAAAGGGACAAAGGATAGCACACACAGTCACCACCTAGGCAAAGCCTAACATCTCATGCATATACAAGTATGAAAACAGTTGTCTATCAGACTCCACAGCCTTTACTTAACCATGTAGTGGCTGTATGCTGATAGCATCAGACAGGGACAACCCCTAAGGATACAATTTGTACTTGCAGTAATGACAAGGTAAATGTGGAGTCTGTAAGGGAAAAAGTGACATAACTGAGTACTGTCATATGGAAATATGTATATGCCCCTAAGCAGAGCCCTTCTCTGAGGTTTACTCTTATGTTAGTAGCAGCTTATTTGAGTGGTGTTTGCAAGCTATAGCTATGTATTTTATCCAGTTCTGTGCATCAAGCATTTCACTTGACCACTGTCTATAAATCATGGAACAGGTCAATTATACCATCATTAGCACAATTATAGCAAGAATCAAGACTGTTTAGACTGCTTTACTTATAATACTAACTGAAGGACGGTGAGGTTCAACAAGTATGTAAACAGTCATTCACAAATAAGTAAGAACAAGAAATCAAAAATCATTTCTTTTGCAATCCATATTGATTAATGCAAGTTTGTGAATAAGCAATCAGTAGCTATCTGCTGTGTGCATCAGACATATATGCAACACTAAATCACAAAGACATGTGCAAAGAGCAGGGCACAGTCATCACCATTTGCACAGGGAAGTTGGGGGATGGCTGGAGAGCAAGGTCGACACCAATGAAGTGAGTGTGGGCGAGTAAGAAAAACATGTACTTATTACAGTATACAGTGGTAACAAGAGATGTATAACATTCAACTCGACATACTGTTTAGATAGCTTTCATGTCTATGAGGTGGTACGTGTAAGTGTTTTTTTTGTTCAGTGTGTGTGTGTGTGTGTGTGTGTGTGTGTGTGTGTGTGTGTGTGTGTGTGTGTGTGTGTGTGTGTTTCTGCATGAACACAATCAAGTACACTGTGCTAGCACTATGTTCTGGCATCATGGACAGGTGTGAGACATGCATGGTAGACTAGTCAGTTCAGTGTCATTGCCCCCAACCATGAGACCCAGTTCTGCCAGTAGTTGCACTTACTTCATTAGCCCTGGCTAGAAGTCAGGGTGCTACAGAAACATGAGTCATGTCTGCTGGATGAGCTCTCCTCATGACTACATCCAGGACCATGACCCCATGGCCTAACATGTCTGGGTATGGACACTGCAATCACTGATGCAGCAGTGGAAGTAGTGCCACTATGAGAGCAGGATCTGACACAGCCATGTCTGCTAACACCAGAAGATACAGTGGCTCTCCAGCCACATGGATGCCCACTCTCCCGCAGCAGACATTCTATCAAAGATATTTCACAATCCAGTGTGTCATTCATTCTGTCCAAGTAGTCAATCACACAGTTCAGGAAGTCACACATCAGAATGCATTTAGACATTATACATTTAGTACTTGCACTATCTCTTCCTAGGGCATGGTGGAACATGTCTGTACCTCCATTATGGCCCTAGGCATATGTCTGATGGCACCTAATGACACACTAGCACCAGGAGGAGGGTAGACAGCAGGCCTTCGCCAAACATCTGTACCAACCTTCCTGTGTGACACCTAGCCCTCATGAGGGCTATGGGAGAATCAACCAGCTCTACAATGGGAGTAGCATCACTATCCTGTTCAACTGTATCACCCTCATTTTATGTATTGGATATGAGTAGACATACTGACTGTGTGCAAAATATGGGCAGGGGATGTGGGAGCCACAACATCAGTGTCAGATTGACTGTGCATTCCCAGACTGTGCCTCTTCAATGCCACCATCATCATCAGAACCTACCAATACTCTGACATTAGGTGGTAGGAGTTCCATAGTGCCACTGTCAGGATCACATATGATAACAAGCAATAAAAGACAACAAAGAAAGAAATAGGAAATGAAAATGATCAAAACGTTGTTATACAAAAGACATGTTAAACTATAATAGATGCTAAACAAATGCAAATATTAGCCTCAGTTAGACTCAAATCAACATTATATACACCAATGATAATAAAAAAAAATCTGTTATTACTGTGTGCAGGTGGTCTTGTAGACTGCAATCCAGATGTCTTTGCATGTAAAGAAGGGAGATGAAAATATGCTGAGAAGTATCACAATGCGAATGATACAAGAATCAGAAAACAAACCATTTGACAAGGGCCAATTAAGAATCATCTCATACAAAATTCTACTGACCAGTTGAATTCCTCCCCCCCAAACATCCTTCCCTGTGTCTCTTGTACTGTGTCGTCTAACTCACACTTATCACTGGCTCTAGACACATCAGACATATAAATGTATGCATATAAAGATATATAGAATAATACATTACTTTTATTTTGCATACCTGGAAGTTCTGCTTGAAAGACTCTGGGACTTTTGTCCACATCAGTACCAACATCAAGGATTCTGTGTGCACCTTCTGCCAAGCTATCTGGATCTCTGACAGTGGACAGAAACTCTTCTATTTTAGGTAGTCATGGCTCAGTAGCAGGACCATCAACCATAGTCATATGTTTTCAGGCAACTGCAACCACCCTACAGCAGGTAGAGGTTATCATATTACTTAACCTGAATAATATCTGTGAGTAACTGCTCATATGCCCTTTGACAGCACTGATGTCATTGACCAACTGCTATCATGTCTCAGGCAGATTGATCACGTCTTCCTCTCTCTAAGAGAAAAGCTTCATGACAATGGAAAGCCTAGATAATGACCTCATTTTCTGCATCAGTGAATGGTGGCTTGCAGGGTATAGATGTCTTAGGCACCATATCCTAGCATGAGTTGAAAGAGAAAACAGACACAAAATTAAATCTATAATACACAGACAGGATCGCTGTGAACTCAATTATGCATGAATGTATGCATTCACCATGCACAACATTGAAAATGTAATGCTCCCTGTGACTACACACAAGTTAAGGCCGCCCTCCCCCCTAAAAAATGTAAAATAACAAATATAACAGTTGTGTAATGTGAACTACAGTTGTGTAACTGTGTATTACCTTGCAGCATCAATAATACTAATCAATGTACAAGAAGAAATAGAGAAAAATATTATAGTGCTGTCTCAACTGGTGTGGAGGACAGCCAGGTAGACATCATAACCTTAAATAATTATTTAGGCTATACATGTAAAAATATCTGATCTTGCTATGAAGTTATACTACACTCTTCTCCAATAACTGTTCAAATTCCCAGAAAATAAAACCTACACAATTATGTCAGGTAGTATTCTTTATCAAACCATGTAATTCATACAAATAGCTGATATACATGGACTATGCCAACAGTAAATGAGAAAGAAAATGTAAAAATAACAACATACCTTGCCAAGAAAGTAGTTTAGAAAGTAGAAATATCCCCAAAAGTGTGTGTATTTAGCAGTATTGAGCTATCTGCAGCCAGTCTCCCCACTATGATACAAGTTAATTAGCTATATAATTGCCTTTATATAGTGCAGATTTGGCTCTCTGGACATATTGCATATGCAAACAAGATGTAAAATTTTTAGCATTCCTCAATACCACAATCTGCACTAAGTGCTAGGAAGGTGAACAATGTAAACATGATATAAGGAGCTACACAATTCCATGCACGTGCCCTAAGCTGCTAAGCTGGGGGTGGTCTAAACCTGCCTAGCAGTCTTTACAAAGCCTAAGCAGATGTGTACTCCACACACTGGGTTATACAGGAAGAAAAAAGAGGTTAAACCAGGAAATAGCAGCAGTGTGTACATTTGAGCACTCTGTTTGTGCGGTGCACACATGGGCTTAAACAGGAAGGCAATGGGAAGGGAAAACAGCAGTAGGAAGGTAATCAAGGAGAACTAGCTTAGCTGACAGGTGAAATGTATCAGAATCAGCCAATTACACAGTCAGCAGACCAGCCCAGCCCAGACGACTACTATAAACTAACCAGACACCTTCCCCTCTGTTTTTCCCACACTCTATACCACCAGTGTATACTAGCAGGGAAAGTTTAACAAACAAACCTAAAAAATGAGAAGGGCTGCAGCAGGCAGCATAGAACAACATGTGCAAGAGGCTGAAGGTGGTGAGGATGTGAATGCTGCCGAACAACCCACAGTGAGGAGACGGAGAAGAGTGTACAGACTCAGGGTAACCTACCAGGAGCTACATGAGCTTGAGATAGTGGAGCGCTATAGGGTGGACAGAGACTGCCTACAGCAATGTGTTGAGCTGTGCCGGCCACACCTGTCACACCAAACTGACCAGGGGGAACCCATCTCAGTGGATATCAAGGCATGTGTAGGCCTAGGTATACTAGCCACAGGTACCTCCCAAAGCACAACTGGGGATATCATGGGGATCTCACAGCCATCAGCATCCAGAGTATTCCACCAGTTCCTAGATGCCATGTTAGCACATGCCAGTGAGCACGTATATTTCCTCAACACCAGTGAGGTGTTGACCAGCAATATGCATCTCTTCCACCAAATAGCAGAATACCCTGGGGTTGTGGGTGCTATAGACTGCACACACATACGTATCAAAGCACCACCCAGTGAGCAGGGAAGGGCCTACATCAACTTCAGGGGCATCCCCTCCATCAATTACCAGGTCGTATGTGATGCCCAGGGCATTATAATGAATGTGTGTGCTGGCTGCTCTGGAAGCTATGAAGATTCCCACATATGGCATCTGATGCAGCTGTACCAGAGATTTGCCAGTGGGGACATCCCCTACTTTCATCTAGTGGGGGGTGTTGGGTACACACTGGAGCCGTTGCTGATGACACCCATCAGAAATGCACACACACCTGAACAACAATGCTATAATAAGGCACATACACAGGCCAGACATATAATAGAGTGTGTGTTTGGGATGCTCAGGTCACAGTTCCAGTGTCTGGACACATCCGATGGAGCCTTGCAGTATTCACCAGCTACATGTATCCAAATTGTTATGGTATGTGCTATGTTACACAATATGATCCTGCGGAAACAGATGCAGCAGGAACAGCATGGGGCAGGGCCACAGAGCCCCCCACCAATGCCAAGGCCTGCACAGGCACAGAGTGACCCGGAGGAGGAAAAACCTGAGCCTGCCCCAGGAGGCAGAAGGAGGTGTGCCCAGTATGCCCTGGCCATGGCAAAGAGGCAATGCATAGCACATGCACTGACACAGTAGGGACCCAGGGAATAACACCTCTCTCTGACTCACACATACAGTAAAAGGGATGCCAAACATGACACTGCCTGTGGTCAACCATGTATGGGGAGGGTACTATGTGCATCCGGCATAGGCAGCCCACCAGCACCATCTGCAAGTCTGGCGCACTCACAAGGTAAGTCAATCAACCTACCAATTGCTACATGGAGTAGAATGTGTCATTACCTGTAGCTATGGTATGGATGTGAGCAAGCAAGGGAATTGGGTGGCTGAATGTTATGGCAGCAAACAGTAGACACCCACAGTGGCACTATGACATTTATAACACATACTGGAGTCACCATAGTAGCCAGTACTACACAGGGTGACAAAACCCACTGCAGGAAATGTGATGAGCGACATGTGTGTCCATATGACCCACACATGCCAGTCAGGATGGTTCACATAGTTTCATAGTTTCATAGTATAGTACTAGGCTATCTGCCCTGGGGCATTTGTAAGCCTAGCCATAGTGATGTGGCTTTTGCCACCCCATGAAATGGTACAAAAATGTACAGAATAAATCTAGAATACTGTGCCTCTGTCTAGTAGTGACACAATGAATGTCCTCTTATATAATAGAATTAGTTTACTGTGCCCCTGTCTAGCAGTGACACAGATGTGACCCCTGGGGTAAACTTAGGATCTCCCATCCACTCATCAAGATTTCTCTTGAAGAGAGTCAGTGAGGGGCTCTGCCTAATATGAACTGGGATCCTGTTCCAAAGCATGGGAAGCCTCTGGGTTATGAATCTATCCCTCCAGCATGTCCTATTCATACTTGTGCAGAGGTTTAAGTCTTTAGCTCTAGTGGTCCTGATGGATTTGGATTTTTTGAGGTGGAGCATGTCCATCAGATCCTTATTGGACATGGCCTTGTACATCAGGCAGAGATCACCTCTGAGCAGGCGGTATGCTACTGAATAGAGCTGAAGTTTCTTTAGTCTGGCAGAATAAGACATATGTTGGAGACCCTTGATCCTTTTGGTGAGGTACTTTTGTGGTCTCTCCAGCTGTTGTAAATGCCAGGTGAGGTACATATCAAATGGGGCATTGTACTCAATCATGGGTCTGATGAGGGAGGAATATAGGGGTACAATGACATCCTTGGATCTGGATGTGAATCCCTTCATGATGAGGTGTGCGAGGTAGAATGATTTTCCAACCACTTTGGCAACGTGGGTGTCAAATGAGAGGTCGCTGTCTACTTGGATCCCTAGGTCTCTGATTACTTTTTCCGTACTCAGTGGGTTGCTGTCTATGTGATAATTTGTGGGTACTTTGTTTTTTCCAAAAGGGATGACTATACATTTTTTGGCATTTAGTTTAAGGCCGTGACTATGGCACCAGTTGTCCGTTTCAGTGAGGCCTTTTTGTAGGATGTGTGTGTCTGCTGGTGTATCGACTATGGCGCCTTGTTTGCAGTCATCTGCGAACTTTGTCAGCCACAGCCCTCCCATGTTTGCTTTAACATCTGAGAAATAAATGCCGAACAAGAGGGGTCCCAGGACAGATCCCTGTGGGACACCATTTGTGACTGGCTTTGAGACTGACATTGCTCCAGCGATTTTAACTTTATGGGTTCTGTCCTTTAGCCAGTTTGCAACCCATCTAGTGACATAAGGGTTTACTTTTAAGCTGTTTAGCTTATCTATGATGCCTGAGTGGGGTATTGTGTCGAAGGCCTTAGCCAAGTCCAGGTATGCTGTATGGACTGCTTTGCCCTCATCAACGGCTCTAGTGTCTGTTTCGAAAAAGTCAACCAGGTTTAAAAGGCAGGATCTGCCCTTTACAAAGCCGAACTGGGTGGGGTCAAGTGTCTGTAGGTCCCCTATGTCTCTGTTTATGAGTTCCATAATGATTCTTTCCATAGCTTTGCAGACCAGGCTAGTTAAGCTTATGGGGCGGTAGTCTGCAGGGTCCGTAGAGGCAACCCCTTGTGGAGTGGGACCACTGTTGCTGTACACCAGTGTTCAGGTACATATCCCGAAGTAAGGCTAAGGTTAAATAGCATTTTTATGTGTGGGTTTAGCTCCTCTTGGAGTTCACGTAACACGCACCCCGGGATACCGTCAGGTCCCATTGATGCTGTGTTTTTTTGTTTTGTTTAGGGCGGTTCTCACTTGGACATCTGAGATGACAGGGAGATTACATTCAGCTGGGATAAGTATTTCTTCTTTTGGGGGTGAAGGAGGGGATAAATTTGCACTGAACCGGTCAGCCAGAATGTTAGCAATATCTGTGGGTTCAGTGTATTTTTTGTTGTTGTGAACCAACTCTGAGCATATCTGAGGGTTTCCGCACAGGTTTCTAACATAGCTGAAGAAGGCTTTGTGGTTATCTTTAGTGTCCTTAGCGATTTTTCTCTCAAAGTTTGCCTTGGATGCTTTTATGAGAGAACGTAGTTTTCTGCTAATGTTGATCAGAGATGTCTTCCCTTCATGGGATTTCGCTCTGACGTGCAGTAGCTTCCTTCTTTGTTATACAATTTGTTTATGGCTGAGGTCCACCAGACAGGACGCTTACATTTGGTGGAGAGGGACTTGGATTTGTTTGGGATTGTATGATCCATGCATTCTTGGAGATGTCCATAGAAAGCATTTGTGAAGGATTCAGCATTGTGGGATGTGGTATCCACTGGCACAGTGGGCTTAAAGGATACCATCTCAGTCTTAAGAAGAGTGAAGTCTGCTTTTGAGAAGTTTTTCACTGTGGTCTTTTGTGCTGGGGTGGAGGTGGGATATGTATATCCAGGGTGATTAGTTTGTGGTCAGATCTCACTAGTGAGGGGTATACTTCTGGTGTGGAGCATTTTGTCCCCATGTTTGTGATGATCAGGTCTAGTATATTATCTCCCCTAGTGGGAGAGGTGACTAGTTGTTCCAGTGCATTTGAATTTATGAATTCCATGAACCTTTGGGCTAGGGTATTAGGGCTAGAATAATGTACCCAATCTATGTTTGGGTAGTTGAAGTCTCCCAGTATGATGGTATTTTGTGATACATTCATATCCTCCAATGTCTTCAGGAAGGCTGAGTGGGGTTCTTGAGATTGGGAGGGTGGTTTGTAACATGCTACCAGTTGTATAGCAGTTTTGCCTATGGTTAGTTGCACCTGTATGGTCTCTGATGCTTCATGTGTTGCTACTAACCTGGAGGTGTGGGTGTCCTTTATGAATATGGACACTCCCCCTCCCTTTGTGGTTCGGCTTGGGTTTTGGGGCCGAAAAGCATGATACGAGATATAGCCTGGTAGTGCTGGGGTGCTCTCAGGAGCCTTGAACCAGGTTTCAGTTACTGCACAGATGTCGATGTTCTCCATGCTGAGGAGTGCATCAAGTGCCTGCATCTTGAGATTTAGACTTCTGGCGTTGAGCAGCATTACCCTTAGTTTTTTTCCATTTTTGTTTTCTAAGGAGGTGGGTTTGTCTTTTGAGCCTTGCCTAAAAAAGGCACTATGGGGGTGGCAAGAGCCTTAGCCAATATCCGGAAGCCCAGTGGTGACAGGTGTAAGCCATCCCTTGCGAAGCAGTGTGGCTTGTCCAACATATCATCCCAGGCGGACAGACATTGGATCCCCTTTGAATGACACCAGTACTTGAGAAAATTGTTAAAGCTGATCATCTTGTCTTTGTATTGTGGTATCATTCTTGGTGAGGACAAGATGCTGCTCAGGGTCAGGGTCATACCAGCCTGGGCTACATAATCGGAGAGCTTCTCTATGTCTTTTTTCATGTAGTCCAGGGAGGTACATCTCAGGTCATTCACACCAGCATGAACAATGATGGAGTCATATTTGTACTTGCTTTGGAGTGACCTGAGTGCGTGTGTTATGTGGCGGATCCTAGCTCTCGATAGACAGCTCACAGTCACCTTCTCCTTGTTCAGCCTGGTCAGTGGGACATCAGTGTGTCGGACTATGGAGTCACCTATTACTAGTGTATCAGGCAAGGTGTTTGGCCTTAAGGGCTGCGATTGGTCGACACACTGATTTATTGAAGTATGTGTTGCATGTGTTTTGTTTTGAGGTGGTGGATTTTTGGATGTCTGCTTTGGGAGCCTCTGTTGTTTTGGTAAGTTTTTTATTAGAGCCTCCGAGTATGTCTTTCTGTTTTTATGTGTTTGGTTTGCAGTTGTGGTAGGTCTATGTGGGACTGGGATTGTTGTGTGTGTGGTTGCCATCTCCTCCTGTCTGGTCATGCCAGCCCTGAGTTGAGAGAGTTCAGCCTCCAGTTTGGCTATATAGTTGCATCTCTCACATGTATTTGTGTTTGTTGGGAGGAGGAGAGGGTTGTCTGTGTACATGAGACAATTGTAGCATTGTCTTAAGATACCCAGATTGACCAGCTGAACTGGAGACGACGCCAGTAATCTACCACTCGAAATGCTAGAACAGTATAAGGGAGTGGTATATCTTTAAGGGAAGTGGATATTCACAGGGGTGGTAAGTAGATGTAGTGCTTTACTTAGTACGAGAGTGCTTACTTAGTAGAGAAGTATTGAGAACAAGTGCTAGGCTTATAATACAGTGAGTAGTCTGGTTATACTAAGAGTAGAGCTTCCTTAAGGGAAAATTTGAAGAGCACACTTGGCGGAGCCAGAAAAAGTTTAACCTTGTTTAACCGGCACTGCGCTATGCGCACGACCGCACAAAGCCGTGCAAACGCGGATTTTAAACAGTGAACTACAAAAGAGCTACAAATGGTCCAAAACAACCAATTACTACAGCTTCTTGTGCTGAGGTCACTTCCCCCAAGGACAGGTAGGCTGCTCAAGGCTCCCCACTCCCACTGGTGAGCAAAGAAACTTCCTTCTATCCAAGTAAGGTAATGGACAACACAGGAACTACACCACAGCCCAGAATACAGCAATGCCTGTAAACTGGTCTAAACTAGTCGAGGAAGGCGGGAAAAAAAGGATTTTTTTTTGTTTTTTTTGTTTTTTTGGTAGAAACACACAGAAAATGCAGAAACAGTGATAAATTAGTTACACAGGCTAGCACACTTTAGTGGGCAGCCTCCACAGTTAAATTAAACAAACAAACAAGCAAACTTTTGATCAAATTCAACTAAAATGTAACTTTAAGTGCAGATTTTAAAATAATGCAGCAATCAGTTATAAAACAGTTCAGGCTAGTTCAAGGTAAGCTACAGAAGCAATTCCAAGTGAAAAAAAGCAAAGATACTTAAATCCAGAAGGTAGTCGCTTTTCTGAGTTCCCTGCTGCTAGGACCACTCTGTAAACCCACGTGGAGCTTGTCTGAGCAGTACAGCCAGAAAAAATGCCCAGAGGCGGATTTTAAACAGTGAACTACAAAAGAGCTAGAAATGGTCCAAAACAACCAATTACTACAGCTTCTTGTGCTGAGGTCACTTCCCCCAAGGACAGGTAGGCTGCTCAAGGCTCCCCACTCCCACTGGTGAGCAAAGAAACTTCCTTCTATCCAAGTAAGGTAATGGACAACACAGGAACTACACCACAGCCCAGAATACAGCAATGCCTGTAAACTGGTCTAAACTAGTCGAGGAAGGTGGGAAAACAACATATCCAACAACAGTCTCAGCCAGCAGGACAGGTGTAGACAAACCCAAACAGAGCCTGTGCCATGGCCCCAGAATGATGACTATGGTTAACCTCCCCCCCAGGCCTAAACAGACAGACCACAGCAGGGCAGGCAGTGGGATGTTAGTTTTGATGGGTAGGAAGTCAGACAATAATATGTAGGGCAACCAAAGCCACTATCTGTAGTACACTGGTATGCTTCTAGCCAGCAGGCTATGCAGAAATGTAGTAACATTCAAAGCCAAATGATCGCTAGATACCCTGCAGAGACAGCATGCTACCTGTCGGTGTACATCACAAAGGTCAGCACTTTAGTACAAACTACCTGGACTTAACCCACACATGCAATACAGATGGCCATACTGGGCATGTTCATGCACTTAGAGAAATGAAGGCAATGTAAGTCAACAACATACTGAAAGGTCATACTGGGCATGCTCACACACTTAAATACATGACAGCCATGTCTGCAAACACCAGTGGACCAGACACATCTGTCAGTCGCAGTTGTTAGTGCAGACACACATCAGTATGCACCACTCATGCCTTGCACACACACTGGATAGGAATACAGACATATATGTAAGGACAACACACAATAATAAGCCAAAGGTAGACAGACATAGATGTGTGGAAGAGGGTGACTGTGACAAGGAGCCATCCAGGCCTGTCCCACCCAGCAGACTGCCAAAGGGCCCCAAACACATGAGGTGCAGATGTCACTTACTGCAGATACTAGCCACGAGTATCTGTCAGCATTACAAACCATGTGGTGCATGTGCCAGCTGTGCAACATGACTGTACAAGGAAGTAGTCATCTAGCAATCGTATACATGTACCTGTGAAATATGACCCTGTGTGTGCCCTCTTGTGGCGTGTCAACTCCTACATGAATGGGTAATGGCCCATGCACCCACACTGCCCTTCGCATAGCCCTACTATGACAAGCCTGCTGAGGTCATCCAATGTGAAATACACCTTTGAGAGGAGTGTAAACCTAATAATCTCTGTGGCGCTTCCCATAACTGTGTACTGCTGTAGTATGAAAAGTTAGGTAGGAGTTTGAATCCCAGACTTGCAACTGTGTGTGTTTGTGTGCGTGTCTGTTTGACTGTGTAGAGATCAATGCTTTTAAGTGTAGTCACACTCCGAGCAATTTAAATGCTCAGCCTTGGCAAGGCTGCTGATGTCATCTACCTAGAAATACACCACTGGGAAGCTTGTAGTCCAGTAATCTCTATAGCGTGTCCTGTAACTGCGTACTGCTGTCATGTGATAAAGTAGTTAGGAAGGTGCTCTACTCCTGACATAGTAAGTGTGTGTGTGTCTGTCTGTGTAGAGCACAATGCTTTTTAGGCTAGTCATACTCCCTACAATTCAAATGCTCAACCTTTGCAAGGCTGCTAATGTCATCCACTTTTACTAATACACCTCTGAGAAGCTGTAACCCAGTAATCTCCGTAGCGCATCCTGTGACTGCGTACCACTGTAGTGTGATAAACTAGTTAGGTAGGAGTTCTATTCCCACACATGGAAACTGTGTGTGTTTGTGTGCCTGTCTGTGTAGAGAGCAATGCTTTTCAGGCTAGTCAGACTCCCTGTAATTCAAATGCTCAACCTTTGCAAGGCTGCTGATGTCATCCACCTAGTAATACACCTCTAGGAAGCTGTAGCCCAGTAATCACCGTAACGCATCCTGTAACTGCGTACCGCTGTAGTGTGATAAACTAGTTAGGTAGGAGTTCTATTCCAGACATGGCAACTGTGTGTGTGTCTGTCTGTGTAGAGAACAATGCTTTTTAGGTTAGTCACACACCCTACAATTCAAATGCTCAACCTTTGCAAGGCTGCTGATGTCATCCACCTAGTAATACACCACGGGGAAGCAATATCCCAGTAATCTCCATAGTGCATTCTGTAACTGTGTACAACTGTATTGTGATGAACTAGTAAGGTAGGAGTTCTATTTCCAGACATGGCAGCTGTGTGTGTGTGTCTGTCTGTGTACAGAGCAATGCTTTTTAGGCTAGTCACACTCCTTACAATTCAAATGCTCAACCTTTGCAAGGCTGCTGATGTCATCCACCTAGTAATACACCTTCTTGAAGCTGTAGCCCAGTCATCTCCATAGCATGTCCTTTAACTGCATACCACTGTAGTGTGATAAACTAGGTAGGTAGGAGTTCTATTCTCAGACATGGCAACTGTGTGTGTCTATTTGTCTGTGTAGAGAGCAATGCTTTTCAGGCTAGTCACACTCCCTGCAATTCAAATGCTCAACTTTTGTAAGGTTGCTGATGTTATCCACCTTGTTATACACCCCTGGGAAGGTTGCAGCCCAGTAATCTCCATAGCGCATTCCATAACTGCTTACTACTGTAGTGTGATTCAGAACTCTGCTAGGGTTCTATACCCACCCATGACAGTTCTGGATGTTTTGTGTGTTTCAATGTCTGTGTACGGAGCTATGCATTAGAGTTTAGTCATACTCAGTACATTTCATATGCCATACATTGGCAACCCGCTGATGTCAGCCAATGTGTTATATACCTTTGGGGAAGGACTTCTCCGGTAATCTCCGTGGTGCATCCTATAACAGCTCCATGCTATAGTGTGTTATAGATGTCTGTTAGGGGTTCTATACCCATGTGTGGGTTGTGGATTTTTTTGTGCGTGTTCCACTGTCTGTGTAGGGAGCAATGCATTTAAGGCTAGTCACACTCAGTACATGTCAAATGCCCTACTTTGGCAATCCTGCTGTCGTCAGCCAATGTGATATACGCCTTCGGGGATAGAGTACTGCCGTAATTACCGTGGCACGTACTATAACTGGGTAGTGCTGTAGTGTAGTAAACTAGTTAGGTAGAGGTTCTGCTCCCAGACATGACAGGTGTATGCTTTACTAGAAAGGCTCACCCAGACTCTGGAACATGTTGCTGTGAAGGAAACGTTAGTTTGCTTTTTATTTGTTGTATTTTGTATTACTTTATTGCCTTTTTATATTTTGAATACTGTGATCTGTTTCCTTTACCATGTGTTTTACTTGTATTCTGCTTTTAACTGCATATTAAAACTTCAAAAGAGGCCACAGCTCTGTCTATTGTGAGTCAGGCAGAAATTAGAACTGATCAATTAAGGACTCATACATAAGATAGAAGAGGTCACTTAAGGTTAATCATTTGTGAACTGGGGGGTGGAGCTAGGAACTAAACCTTCTATTTAAGGGGTAAAATAAAACATTTCAGAGCTTTACTAGAAAGGCTCACCCAGACTCTGCTTCACTTTGCTGTGAAGGAAAGGTTAGTTTGCTTTTTATTTGTTGTATTTTGTATTACTTTATTGCCTTTTTTACATTTTGAATAATGTGATTTGTTTTCTTTACCTTGTGTTTTACTTGTATTCTGCTTTTAACTGCATATTAAAACTTCAAAAGAGACCACAGCTCTGTCTCTAGTGAGTCAGGCAGAAAATAAAACTGATCAATTAAGGACTCATACATAATATAGAAGAGGTCACTTAAGGTTAATCATTTGTGAACTGATGGGGTTGAGCTAGGAACTAAACCTTCTATTTAAGGGGTAAAATAAAACATTTTAGAGCTTTACTAGAAAGGCTCACCCAGACTCTGCTACATTTTGCTGTGAAGGAAAGGTTAGTTTGCTTTTTAGTTGTTGTATTTTGTATTACTTTATTGCCTTTTTATATTATGAATACTGTGATTTGTTTCCTTTACCTGGTGTTTTACTTGTATTCTGCTTTTAACTGCATATTAAAACTTCAAAAGAGACCACAGCTCTGTCTCTTGTGAGTCCGGCAGAATTTTTTTCCCCACCCTCCCACACACTGTTGTGTTCTTAAATAACATTGTATTTCTAGTTGCCTGGCTCTAATGTTAAATTGACCATAGTTTCATAGATTAGTATTAGGCTAACTGCCCTTGTGGGCCATTTTAAGCCTAGCCAATTACCCCATGTGAGAATTAAACCATAAACCTTGTGTCTGTAAGGTGAACACCTTAACCATTATGCTAACCTCCCCTAACCATATATCTCATTTCCTCTCTGCTTTCACTGACTTGTGTGAGTAAGCACAACATTATCATTTTGTGAAATCGCTCCCCTTCAGCTATTTAAATTTATTGGCCATCCTACTGTATTCCATAGTACTAGAATACAAAAGTGACCATCCCCTTTCAATCTATCTTGCTGTTTTAAAAATAGTGACTCTCCACTAAAACTTAAAATTTTAGACAGGTAAAACTTAAGTTACCTACTTTCACATCTAACGTCTCTAGTCCACACTGCAGTGTTTAGGATAAACCATTTTTTTCATCTTACCTTTAAGCATCCCTGTGACTAGCACTTGCTCTAATACCTGCTGGAAAGCACTAGGAAGCCTTAAACTGATACAAGCACTCAACTCTCCTTCTTAATAAGGATAAATTAAACATAGGCACTAAACAGCCAATAATTGCAAAGTACCTTGCTAAGGTAAGGGAAAACAGCTCCTGTACTTTACAAAAAAAGCACCAAACCAGGCATGTTCAAGGGTCAGTGTCCAGTGCTTTCTCCTGTGCACCTGGTGAATCTAGGCATACTGGGGCAATGCAGCAATTGCCTCATGTACACAGACCACCCTCTCCTCCTACCACCTAACACTACAACCTGTGAGAGATGCACTTACATAGCCAAACTGGAAGCAAAGCTCTCTCCACCCAAGATTGTGCTAGACAGTCAAGGGGAGAAGGTTAACACCCACACTAAACATCAAGCAACACATAGCCCTTCTAAACCCACACTGCCAACACCCACACATAGTAACACTAAATTCACATATGCGGAGGCCCTTAACTGTAACCTGCCCAAGCAACAAGGACCTCCGAAGATGAAAGACAAACAAACACCAATCACAACCAAAGTGTCACATAGCTCACAACACCAGTGTGCCACCCAGCAACAGCCCCTAAGGCAAGACAATGTACTTAACACTTTAATCATAGGTGACTCTATAGTCAGGCAAACTGATGTCCCACTCACCAGGCTGAACAAGGAGAAAATTACAGTCAGCTGCCTGTCAGGGGCCAGGATCCGCCACATAATGCATGCACTCAAGTCACTCCACAACAAGTACAAATATGACTCTATCATTGTCATTGTTTGAGTGAATGACTTGAGACTTACCTCTCTGGACTACATGAAAAGAGACATGGAAGAGCTCTTGGATCATGTGGCCCAGGCAGGTATGACCCTAGCCCTGAGTAGCATCCTGCCTTTGCCCATAATGATACCACAATATAAGGACAAAATGATTGACTTCAACAATTGGCTGAGGTTCTGGTGTCATTTAAAGGGGATCCAGTATCTGTCTGCCTGGGAAGACATGATCAACAGACCATGATGCTTTGCCAGAGATGGTCTGCACCTGTCACTCCTGGGATTTAGGTTACTGGCTAAGACTCTTGCCACACCTATAGTGCCTTTTTTAGGCAAAGTTCAAAGGACAAAACCACCACTGTAACAGGTTCAAGCATGCAAAATCTGAAGGTAATGCTACTCAGTGCTAGAAGTCTAAAGATCAAAATGCACTCTCTCGAGGCACTCCTAAAAATGGAGAACATTGATATCTGTGCAGTAACTGAGACCTGGTTCAAGGCTCCACAGAGTACCCCCTGCAATACCAGGCTACAATGCTTACCACACTTTTTGGCCACCAAACCAGGACCAAAACACTAAAGGTGGAGGAGTGTCCACATTCACCAAGGATATTCACAGCACCAGGCTAGTTACCCAACACAGTGTGTCTGAAATTCTCCAGGTACAACTAACACTAGGTAAGACTGCAATCCAAATTGTAGCTTGCTACAGATCCCCCACCATGCCCCAAGATTCTCACTACACCTTTCTAAACATACTAGAAAATATTAAGATACAACCAAACACCCTAATACTGGGTGAATTCAACTACCCTGCCATTGACTGAGAAAACTACTCATGTACCAAGATCTTTGCCCAATGGTTCTTGGAATTCTTAAATTCCAATGCCCTGGATCAACTAATCCATAGTCCCACCAGGGGCTCCAATATCCTAGACCTGGTCATTACCAACATGGGAAATCGATGCTCCACACCTATAGTCACCCTCTTGTTGGTCAGGTCTGACCATAAGCTAATCACCCTTAATATCCACATCCCACCCACACCCCCCAGTAAAGAAACTTCCATAAAAAACTTCTGCAAAGCCAACTTCATGCTACTCAAGTCAGAAGTGACAAACATTATGACACCCATGCAGAAGGGAGCTGAATGTTTGACTGCTGAATCCTACACTAAGGCACTGTTTGAGCACATCCACCCATGAATGAATTATACCATCCCAAATAGAACCATGATGCTCTCCTCCAAAAAAGGAAACCAATCTGGTGGTCTCCTGCCATAAACAAACTTTACAACAAAAGGAAAAAACTGTTGCAGAAAAGAGGAAAATCCCAGGATGCAAAAAAACTCCCTTACCAGCCTCAGTAAGAAGCTGAGATCCCTCATAAAATCCTCCAACGCTAGTTATGAAAATAAAATTGCCAAAGATTCCAAAGACAACCACAAGGCATTCTATAACTATGTCAATAATCTAAATGGCAATGCTCATATCTGCTCTGAGCTACAACAGAATGGCATTAAATATACTGATCCCAAGGATATCGCCAATATCCTGGCAGATCGATTCAGTGCCAACTTCACCCCCCTCCCACCCCCCTAAATGGCCCATCTCAATACTGGAAGATTGTCAAATTCCAGTAATAATAGCCACACAGGTAAAAAATGCACTCTCCAAAGCTAAGAATACAGCATACATGGGACCAGATCAGATCCCGGGCTGTGTACTACATGAACAACAAAATTAACTGGCACCTCACCTAAGTGTCATGTTTAATCATAGCCTCACCTCAGGCTTCGTGCCCACTGAGTGGCACACAGCTACAGTTATCCCACTCCACAAGGGGGGATCCATCTTGGATCCTGGGAACTACTGCCCCATCAGTCTGACAGGCCGGATCTGCAAGGCCATGGAATGCATTATCATGGAACTTATAAACAAAGACATTGGCAACCTTCAAACACTGGAACCCACCCAGTTTGAGTTTGTGAAGGACTGATCTTGTCTCCTGAACCTGATTGACTTCTTTGAATCAGTCTCCAGAGCTGTGTACAAGGGTAAGGCAGTCCACACAGCCTATCTGGTCCTCGCCAATGCCTTTGACACCATCCCCCACTCTGGAATCATAGATAAACTTACTAAGCTGGGCATTAATCCCTACATCACTCGATGGGTTGCCAACTGGCTTGCTGACAGAACCCACACTGTAAAAGTAGCTGACTCCAAATCCAGCTCCAGTCAAGTGACAAGTGGAGTACCACAGGGTTCAGTTCTAGGACCGGTCTTGTTTGGCATCTACTTCTCTGAAGTGCAGGCCAACACTAAGGGACTCTGGCTAACAAAGTTCACAGATGACTGCAAACTGGGAGCCATTATTGAATCCCCAAATGATCTGGATACTCTACAAAAGGGCCTTACAGAAGTAGATGCTTGGTGCGCAAGCCCTGGGCTCAAGCTCAATGCCAAGAAATGTATAGTTATCCCATTTGGAAAAAAAACATGTACCCATGAATTACCACATAGATGGCAGTACACTAAACACTAAAGTGTGATAAGAGACTTAGGGACACAGGTGGACCGTGGTCTCAGCTTCGATAACTACATTGCCACAACAGTCATGAAATCCTACTATGTGGCACATCTCATCACTAAGGGCTTTTCATCCAGAAAAAAGGAGGTCATTGTCCCACTGTACTCATCCCTCATTAGACCCATTATAGAATACAATGTCCCATTTGGTATGTACCTCACAAGACATCTGCAACAACTGGAAATGCCACAGTAATACCTCACTAAAAAAATCCCAGGCCTAAAGCAAATGCCCTATGCTGACCACCTTAAAAAACTCCAGCTATACAATGTTGCATATTGTCTACTCAGAGGCAATCTCTGCTTAACATACAAGGCCATGTCAAACCCAGAGTTGCTGGACATGCTACACTTAAAGAAATCCCAATCCCTCAGAGCCACATGCTCCAGGGATCTAAACCTTGTCATCACAATAAACAAAACATGCTGGAGGGATAGGTTCCTGACCCAGAGACACTCCAGACTCTGGAATAGACTGCCCATACATGTCAAGCAGAGGGCCTCTTTGGCCCTCTTCAAAAGGAACCTTGATGATTGGATGAGTGAAAGGAAATTCACCCCGGGATCATGTCAGTCGCCCTGCTAGACAGGGGTCTAGGGAAGTAAATAGTGTGGGAAGAAATAGCCAGAGAATTGTTACGGCTAGGCTTGTATAGGCCCTAGGGCCTATAGCCTAGTACCAACCTATGAACCTATGAACCTATGTACCTCGTTTCCTGTGTGGAGGTGGGTGTGCGTGTGTGACACCTTGGCTCAATGTGTAGCAGGTTTTGCAATTTTCTTATATGGTGGCCCTAGTACATATCACAATGTCTACTGTAAAGGGATAACAGCTGTGAAATAGCCGAGAGGCTGGGGTATATATCCATACCCATACATGTGACATCAAGGCCAGGCAATCACAGTTAGCAACCCCAGTATTACCCAGAGCACACTCTCAACCCATGTCTCATACACACACACATGCTGAGGCAACAGCCAATATGTGTGTAGTACACTGCATATTGGTGACTGATAGTAACTATGGTGTGAATGCAGTGGACTACAGAGGGCATGGCACCCTGTCCATCAGTACAATAGGCACATAACTGCAGACAGTGCGCCTTCAGTATGTTTCCCACTGGACGTCTGCAACAACTGTGGTTCCATCAAATGTGATCCACAAAGGACATACCATGCCTTACACACATGCCCTGCATGGACAGATGTCACTGACACCAGGGAATACCTGTAGCATGCTATCAATGTAGGTGCAGGATCAACCTGCTGTCTAGTACCTAGCCCTGCCACATGAGGGCTGGACTGTCACATCTGATGATAACATTCTGTGTACACAACATGGGCCAGATAAACCAGGTACACTTCCACATGCCACTGTACATGAATCTGGGAAGTGTGTACATCCCAAACACCGTCCATGTCATGGCATAAAGAACACATACATGGCAAGCATTGCACAGCAGTGGCCACACACAATAATAACCCAGTTGACTAGATGGTGAATACTATATGGGTCATTCCGGACACTGCACCCCTTAGCCATAATGCAGACCATTCTCATGTGGCCTGATGCCAAGGTATATCCCTCACCTAGCCTTGTACAGCCATCTGGCACCATCAACCACTACACACCCATGAAGCAATGCACACATGCACACTGGTACTAGCACCCTGTGTCTGTGTGTGTGGTGTATGATGCTTCCAACCACATTCACACCCAGTACCACCCCCCATTGGCATACTGAAGCATGGTCTCTAATGTCAGAAACCTTCACATACCCTTTGACCATAGAACCCCAGGATAACCCCTGTGGGCCAATTGATACCTATGCATTATTGCATTGTGGCAAAGTAACTGGTTAGGAAGTGTAGTTGTTACCCTGCCAAGTGTGGCAATGTGTATGAGTCCCTTAGAGAGTGTCGCTGTGTTGATGCTGATACCTGTTCATGTGGACGGGCTCATGTGCTACACCTACTGTATCGCAACAGTGTTGCAGATGTCACTCACCAGCACATATACATCTGGACAGCTCACCAACATGTAAGCTATGTGGCGCATGCAATAACTGCATACGCATGTGATAGCTATGCCTAATCAGTCAGGTGTTTGAAACCCTGTACTGGTAGGTGTGTGACACAAACATGCTTAGGTTTTACTCACCCACAACTTCCCTGACATATTTTGTCTCTGTTTGTCCCCTCACAACCTCTCTGGTGGATGTGGGATGTACACCTGCTTTGCTAAGCAGCAGCTTGTGTTTTATAAATGATGGTCATGATCAGCTGATGGTCCCTGCACCAATTGCAGTCCTCCTCTTTCTGAGTGCATGTGGAACAGCTGTGATAACATTCCCATAGCCAATTGCATGGAAACACACTCCAATATCTAGGAATATCATGTTGGTGTTGGCCCTTTACATCCACTGTGGGCAGGAACTAGATCTGTTGTTTGGCAAACAGCATCTCAGATGGATTGTGGATTTACCTCTAACAACATACACTGTGGAAACAGGGCAACAAACAGGAGGAGGATGTGCCTGACCTGACTACAGACTATAAGTGCTGCCATTCTGCATGTGGAGTAATGTTGGTTTAACACTGTGTGTGTGGATATGGCTATCCTACATGTTGTAATACCTGCCATGTCAGTTCTATGTTTATGAGGAATCCCGCAGCTGCAGGGTCATCTGCAGACTGGGCAGTTTGTAGTGCCCTTGGTTTCATGTGTTACCCACAGAGCACGTAACTGTGAACTGCAGAAGGTAGTGTGAGGATTGCAGTCTGTAGATGGTGAAAGCCGTGACAGTTACTGACTTTGTATCCCTCATAGGACACATGTTGCAACAAACCCTGTTACTACAGTACATGTATGAAGTTATCACAGCAACATGTCAATATTGGCCCTGTTTATGTGCTTCCAGCCACAACTCTGTCAACCTTTGTACATATGTCATGCATTAAAAGGTGCATATGTGCTGTACACCATCATTAGTGTCACCATATCTGATAGCAAGTCAGTGAGATATCAGACTGCTACATATGTTATGTACAGTGCAGGTAATATCTGACGACATTACCAGGATATTCCATGGTCGTTTGTACAGTACTGAGGTCTGTGTAACTATGGTGAATGTCGACAGTGTGTGTATTGTTAACATATTCTTTAGCCTGTGTACAGACTGTGGTATATATCATTGTTATAGGTCCCGTCCTATCTGATGTTACATGCTGCTCCACTGTATGTTACCATAGTGGTTTACATGTTTGTAGGGCCATACACAGACATGACCCATACCACAGACAGACAGAAGATCACACAGTGTAGCAGTCCAGTATATTTAGGGTTATCCTGTGAGTGGCACATATGAGGATGGTGATGAACAGATAGTCCATATACTGTACTTTTAAGCTAGCTTACCATATGTGGCTGTGGCTGTGTCCACATTGGATGTGGTTATGCACCTTCACACAGGTGTATCTTACCCTGTGCTGTGACATGCATGCAGAGCCTTGTATATATGAAGATACATGTGCATTCCCCCATAGGAGATGTTGGCCAGTGTTGAACCAGTCTGCCTGTAGCCTGCACAGTGCATTGCAACATGTCTAGAAGCTTAGTGTACTTATCCAGTGAGATGTCATGTGGAGATACTTGCTGGATGTATTGCTGCCGGGTCTCCCTTAACAGTCATGTATGTCAGGCAGAGCAGTGGGATGCTGTACAGATGTATGTCAATATCTAGTGGGTAGTATGTGGCCATGGCACCCCTGTACCATCAGTTATTATGTATCAGGCCAGACAGGGGTGTGTGAATGCATAACCTATGGTGGCATATGTATACCAGTCGTTACGTGTTATACCCATCTACATGGCTGTTAACATCCATATTGTCATGCATGGTACACATGTTTAGCACTAAGGGGTTCTGTGTATACCTCTGGACTTTAAAGAGTGATTCAGAATGTCTACATATATTGGCCAATATCTGTGCTGAAGTCCACGGGGGCATTACATGCTAGCAGTGGTACCTTACTAAGATGTCCTTAGGATAGCTGTCAGTAGCCAATGGCACACAAGTGGAAAGCAGATGTGACCTCCCACACACACCATGTCTGTGAAGACAATCCCAATTACATTAGCAATAGTCTACCAATATACCTGCTATACATACCTGACATCCACTTGCACTATGACATTGGGACTATAGGGGCTGGGGTAGGTCTACACTCCATGTCCAGGACATATGGTGAGAATATCTGTACATATAATCATCCAGATATATATATGATTACACATATACATATCAACATATATAGATGGGTATGTATATGTACATAGATATACATATACACACCAAGATATATACATATACAGAGCAATATATATGTCTGCACATATACAGATAGTGATACATATGCACATATATGTATGGATATCTACAGATATATCAACAGTAGTAGGTATATCGGTATAGATATGTATGCACATATAGTCATATATATATATATATATATATATATATATATATATATATATATATACAAACATATATATATATATATATATATATATATACCAACATAACTAGGCATATCTGTATTCATAGGATGTGCATACATATATAGCTATATACAGACATATTTATATGCACATATACATATACCTATATATACACATATGTATAGATACATATATGTATAGGTATGTATAGATATGTACATACGAAGAGGTGTACACATGGCCATATATATATATATGTAGCACTATACAGGTGTGTATACAGACATATGTATGTGTATACCTGTGTATGTACATGTAGACATCTATACACCTATATGTATACAACCATATACCTGTCATGAGTAAACATCATGGTTGCATATACCCTCCCACATGTATCTCACCGTATTTATCTGCTATGTGTACATTATGATAAAACAACATATGTGATGCAACAGTCATATTAATGGCAAGGACTGCGCAATCTAAGATATAAAGGCAAGTGCTCACTACCAATCAATTTGGGTAATGACAACTATATTGGTAACACAACAGCTGTCCCCACAGTGGTCATGGCATAGTGGTCATGTATTGTGACTTCAGTGTAAAGGGCCCTGAGTACATGACCTACAGAGGCTGCTCATTTTGTTGCTGGGCAGAACAAGGTCTGTTGGATACAGAGTGGTTAAGGCAGTGTATGTGCAATGTAGGCCACACACTTTAGTATCACAACATTGCTAGGTAGGGGTCCACTCCCAGTGTTGGCAAGTAACAGTGTGCGTGTATGTGGATGGATCTACATCAGGTCGCAGGGTATACATGCCTCAGTGGGCCACCTGTCCATGTGGCACAGGCAATACCCGGTATAGTAACCTGTAAAATGTGTTCGACTGTACCCCAGATATATCACTGCCATGGTGTCAGCACAGTGACATACCCCATTGTGCAATATGACCATAGACCATCCTCGTGCTGACACATGTATACCTACAACACAATTGCATATCAGTTTAGAGACAACAACCAAGCAGTGTTACTAACAGCTAGATGGCATCATTCCTGGACGGCTACACTACCTGCCAAATATGCCTCACACTCGACACCCTACGACATGTTACACTGCAGGACTGTGGTACACTGGTGTACAGTCACCCTGGCCATCAGAACCATATCAGCCTGTCCCTGTATCGATGGTATGGATGACAGGGATGGGGCACAGGTATCATCATATGCACAGGGTGTGTTGTTGGTCTGCCAGAGGCTGAGGGTGGGCCATACATTTGACACCATGTATGTGGATGAGGGGTGTACTCTGGGGAGCTGGCTGAGGTGATGTGGTGTGTGTAGGTATGAGGTTGCCCTAGGTGTGTTTGCATAGTATGTGGGTATGCATGCACACATTTCTGTCTTGTGGCTGCCCTACGCAAGTGTTTATGGACAGCTGCAGACCATACCTGGCAGGGTGTGCAGTTCACTGCCTCTGACCATGGATACGTGGACTGTGCCTGCTAGGTGTTCTGCTGATACATGCAGGTACAGACATTGAAGTGCTACTCTCACATGCTGATGACATTTGTCCTCTGGTACCACATCCCTCCTGGAACTGGCCAGAACCACGTGCACATGGCCAGGACTGCTACTGCCACTACAGGAGCCCCTTGGTGTCCTAGCATGCCCATGTTGAGTGCTAGCTGTTGGTGTTGCTGGCCCATGTCCACACTGGCATCGCCGCATCCCTACCACATGTTGAAGCATGGACACACCACAGCTGATGAGGGCCATCATCTCATCATGCCGTCTATCCACTTGCTCATTAGAAGCATGGATGGCAGCTGCTAGTTCATGGAGATTGTCACCTACAGTTGTGAGTACAGCCCTCTGCAGCCTAAGGCCCTGTCTGTTGTAATGCTCAATACATGCCTGTGCCACCATTACAGCCTGGAACATGCTTCTGCTGGTTGCAACTATGTTGCCTATGCCAGGGGCATGATGTCCAGTGCCCTACCATGAGCACCCTGGGACATCCGCCTATGTGGCAGCCTGCCGGACATCCGACTATGCCTGTTGTGACTGGACATAGTAGGCATGGTTACCACACTTTCCCATTCACTGCCACTGAACCCCAGCTGTCCCTCTGCTATGGGCACTGGTGGTGGGGTGTGAATAGGCACTATAACTGTGGGCAGGGGTGGGGTGGCTAAAAGGAGGATGTCAAATGTTGGCGCAGTGTCGGCCCCTGACAACCCCACCTGTGTCTCACCATTATCATCATCATCATCATCATCAGTGTATGGACACCTACGTCAGATTGGCTGCAGGAGAGACCCTGACCTACCTTGCCACCTGTGGGGGAAAACAATAACCGCACTTTAAAACCTGTACAGCATTGCTTAACAGTACACACACACACACACACACACACACACACACACACACACACACACACACACACACACACACACACACACACATCTCCATACTACCTACCTGTCCATGGCTTTACAGACAGCCCCACATATATGTCCATGTGTTACCCCATCCTGCATCACACTTGTTAACATAACCACATTGGAACCACTCATTAACATCACAGTCCTCTAAATGCCCACATAAGCAGCCACAACACAAGGCCTGTTGCTACATTACCTGCCTGACCTGTGTGTAGTGGAGTAACATGGCCTCAATGTTGTCATTTGGTATGCACCCTCTGTATGGTCGGAATGATGTGCATGGCCCCTATATTTGTGGGCTACTATGTTGTACCCATAATAGCTCCCACTGGTGTGTCATGTGTATATAATGCTCAGTACATGCCGGATATGTTGATCCGTCGGCCCATCATGCCATCATGTGTCAGCTGTAATATGTGGATACACTCCCTGGTGTTGACTATTACTTCCTCAATGCATCTGTAGAGCTGCATAAGTGGGCTATAGGTGACCTCTCCACTGACAGCAATATTAAGTGTGTACCTGGGGTCTACCTTCCTTCTGGATGCCTGATCCAAGCTACAGGCCATATTATACTATTTGCTGTCCTGTGAGTACATGACAGGTATTCCTGGTGTGTAATGTGGCACTCCATGTCCATGTACTGCACAGTCCCAAAGGGGGGTACAGCCATATGAACACCCCACAATCACACATGTGCATACATGGCCACACACAAACACACACATGCACACATGCATCATACATGCATCTACCTCCCACCACTTCGCCAGAGTGACCCTGCCAGCAAACTAACTAACCACAAGGATGCATACACACACACACACACACACACACACACACACACACACACACACACACACACACACATGAGGTTGCACAATGATCATACACACAGTCCTCCAATTACCCATCTACCAACATGCAGAAAATATGGTACAAAAACACAGGCAGTTCAGCTATACTCACACCATGCTAGCAGTGGTATACATGTGTATGATGCATGTGCTGTGACTAGGTAATGCCCCTTCCCCTGGATACCTCTGCACCCATGTACACATTACTGCTGTGCACCTGTTCTGCATCCTGCCATGTACTGCGCACCACAACTCACAGATGTCCAACCCATTGTGGAATGTGTAGTACCATGTCAGTTATGCCAGCTGTAGCTCTCACAGCCCCTATGTATTTCAGTAACACATACCTGGGATGATTTGTTGACTGTTGTCATTGGTGAATCCCGGATGCCTGATTTACAGCTGTCAACATCAACAGACCATGTATGGCCACTGCAGAAATGCTTACGCTGACAACCATCAGAGCATACTATGGCTATGGGGGTGTACACACCTTTATTGCTTTTACACACACATCCGTGATCTGGTATGGGACCACAGCACTGCAGATCTTAACTGTAAACACACCCAGTATGTAACATATGTCTTGTACATTCACATGCAGTATCTACAGATTGTGTTAGGTGTGCGGCTGCTGTCCGCAATGCATACACACCAAGTGGGGATATGTGTGCACACCCTTGACAGTTTATCACACCTCTTGTTGTGTGTACTACAGCAGTCACTGCTCATGGCAGGGGTATACCAGCGTGGACTTTCTGCAATGGCCAGTGTATGTTCACCCTACCCTACACATGCCCCCCTATTCTGCATGATTGCAAGGTCTACTCATGTGCACATCCCATGGTGTTCACACAATGCCATCACTATTGCAGTGTGGGTAAGGTTATAGCTGCCACAGGTCCTGGACCTGACCATATGCAGATATAGCCATTCCTACCATCCTTGGGATCCCTGTTGCAGTGCACTGGTGTTTCATGCTGAGACCCCCCCTCAGCATTTATGCAGATGCATGAAGGTAAGCCCTACACATATGTGTCAGCTTGCAGTGCCCCATACACTGCACACCACATGTTGCAGTTTGGACCCAGCTGATAATGTGGACTACTGTAATGCCGTATGACATAGTGTAGCTCAGCAGCAGTTGGCATTGCCCTACAGGTATGTACACTGGTGTTGCACTGTATATGGGTGTTTTCCAGAACATTTCAGTACTGTAGGCCATATCTACCAACAGTATGTTACCCCCTGTGGACATATTCCGCAATGACAGGGTGTTACTTGTCATGCAGGTGTGTGACATACCCTTTCAGTACCCCATCATGTTCGCCCCTGTGAAACCATGCATTTCACAGCAACAATACATGCACATGTACAGCATGTATTCAGGGTAGGTGCATTAGATGTGTGCATGGAATATGATATCACCATTACATGTCCGGAGTGTTGGCATGCATCTACATAAGACATACTCACCAGCTTCAGGCTGCTGCCTTGCTGTTACCCCAGAGAGACCTACATAAGTGGGTGAGAGATGCAATGTCAGTGGCCACACCTATGGCATTGCTACAGGCTGGGTGCAGTACTACCATACATCAACCGTAAATTCACACAATACTACCACATCTGGACATCGGTTTTTCACTACAATGCAGCAACACAATATTTGTATGACATATCAGATATGCATGATCTACCTGTACCACTGAGGATATTTACACAACAGTCATCTATGGATGTGCCCTGTGTCCTTACCTGCATGCTCCTTGGCTGTTTTGTGGGTGACACCCACCTCCAGAAAGAGGTCCAGTGGTTGATGGTGTTCTGGATGAGCAGATGCCACGAGGCTGGCCAGGAGCTCCTCCACACGTGTTGAGGGAGATGGATGGCATGGCCCCCCTGTGGCAAGGTGATCCCCCTGGACTGGGGCAGCACTCCTACAGGCATTGTGAAGCAGGTCACTGCAATGATGCCTGACCTGCTCATAACTGTGGTTCTGCAGGCTGACATCATTGAGCCTGTGGACGAGATAGTTCCACAGGGCAGTCCGCTCCTGCTGTTCTTGTGCTGTCCTGAAAAACAGGACCTGGTAGTGCAGAACCAGGTGGTTTATGATTACATCGTTCTCCTCCGTGGAATATGCTGGCAGCCTGATGTGTGCCATTGTGCCTGAAATACATGAGGATGGGAACAGGCCTGAGTGACTCATATGGCAATGTTACCAAAGTTCATAATACACATCTCTGTCACCCCCCCACCATATCAGCTTCAGCAGACTATACACACAACTCATTAGGTATGGCTACAGCTTAATTACCATTTGGACAGATTGTGTAGTGTACCACACCTTCTGCTATGTGATTGTAGCCATGTCCCCTGTGTCAACACTAACATTGCTGGCCTGTTACAGACTATTCACTTGCATGCCATTGTCAGTGCCACTATGGTTACATATATGCCAGTGGTATGGCTGTTCTGAGATGCACATCTGACAGTCTGTGTTATAGGGGGGTTTATGTATGCTGTTGGACATGTACCGGGATTGTGTAGACTATTACTACCAACATATGTACTATGACAGTGACACAATAACATGTATATGTTCCATTGGCCAGCTGATCCACCTCTCCACACCCATCTGGCCAGTATACCTGGCCACATCACATGTGTGTGCCAAGCTGAGGCCTCCTTGTGTACTGTTACAGCAATACCATCAGGTGGAACCACCCAGAGGATGTAGGCCCAAACCCTCAGGGCACACACCAACAAGTTCCTGTCCCCTGAGCTCAGGTCTAGGTTCTGTTCCATACCAGGCTCCACAGACACATGAGGGATGTGCTACATCAGTCTGAGGCACCCAGTGCACATTCACATGGCCAACATGCTCCTCCTGCTCAGCCACCAGACCTGGCACCTTCAGGACGTAGACTGCTGTTGTGAGTGGCAGTTTGTGGGAGCCTTGTTCCCATTGTGCCCATATTGGGGACCATGGGGCATCCACATCATGGACCACACACACCATCCATGGTGTTTACCCACCACATGTGTCACATACCACCCCTGTAGACTGTCCTCTATAGCTATCAATCCTGACCACCTCCACATGTGTATCTGTAATACTTCCCCATATTCTCATTCAATACTTCACAGGCTGGGGCATTGTGGTGCTAGGATGGGACTAACATGTGACATACCCTTCCATGGTGCACACACTGCCAGCTGTAGATATCTGTCTGTATTGCTATGTGTGCTGCTGCCTCACACATAGCACACATCACTGTGGTAGTGATATAGGGTTCATAGGTTCATAGGTTCATAGGTAGGTACTAGGCTATCGGCCCTAGGACCCATACAAGCCTAGCCAAAAAATGTACCCTGGCTTTCGCCACCCAAGAAAATTATTTTCCTATGCCCCTGTCGAGTAGAGCCACAGAAGTGATCCCCGGGGTGAATTTCCCATTTCCCATCCAATCATCAAGATTTTTCTTGAAGAGTGCTAATGAGGAGCTCTGTTTGACATAGATAGGTAGTCTGTTCCAGAGTATGGGAAGTCTCTGGGACTGGAATCTATCCCTCCAGCATGTTCTGTTTATTGTGGTGACAAGGTTAAGGTCCCTAGAGCATGTAGCTCGGAGGGATTGGGATTTCTTTAAGTGGAGCATGTCCAACAGCTCTGGTTTTGACATAGCTTTGTATGTTAGGCAGAGATCGCCCCTGAGTAGGCGATATGCGATGGAGTAAAACTGTAGTTTTTTGAGACGGTCTGCATAGGGCATCTGTTTGAGGCCAGTAATCCTCTTTGTGAGGTATTTCTGTGGTCTTTCCAGTTGTTGTAGATGTCTTGTGAGGTACATGCCAAAAGGGGCATTGTACTCTATAATGGGTCTAATGAGTGATGAGTAGAGGGGAACAATGACCTCTTTTTTTCTGGATGAGAATCCTTTTGTGATGAGATGAGCCACGTAGAAGGATTTCCTGACCACTGTGGCAATGTGATTATCAGAGGAGAGACTACTGTCCACCTGTGTCTCAAGGTCTCTTATCACATTTTCGGCATTAAGTAGACTACCAGCTATGTGGTAGTTCATGGGTACAGAGTTTTTACCAAAGGAGATGACAATACACTTTTTGGCATTGAGCTTCAGGCCATGGCTTTGACACCAAGAATCTGTCTCAGTGAGGCCCTTTTGTAGTTTGTCCACATCATTAGGAATTTCGATTATGGCTCCTAGTTTGCAGTCATCTGCAAACTTTGTTAGCCAAAGACCTTCTGTGTTGGCCTGCACTTCAGAGAAGTAGATACCAAACAGGAGAGGACCCAGGACTGAACCCTGTGGTACTCCACTTGTCACTGGTCTGATGACGGATTTGGAATCCGCTACTTTCACAGTGTGGGTTCAGTCTGTGAGCCAGTTGGCAACCCATCTTATGACATAGGGATTTATACCTAGTTTAGTGAGCTTATCTATAATTCCAGAGTGGGGGATGGTGCTGAAAGCCTTGGCAAGATCTAGATAAGCTGTGTGAACCATTTTACCATAATCTATGGCTTTGGTGACTGCTTCAAATAAGTCAATCAGGTTTAAGAGACATGATCTGCCTTTTACAAATCCAAACTGAGTAGGGTCCAGAGTTTGGAGATAACCAATGTCTTAGTTTATGAGTTCCATGATTATACGTTTCATGGCCTTGCAGACCAGGCTCATCAGGCTAATAGGGCGGTAGTTCCTGGGGTCCGTCGTGGCTCCCCCTTTGTGGAGTGGGATAACTGTCATGGTGCACCATTCAGTGGGTACAAAGCCTGAGTTGAGGCTATGATTGAACATGGTACTTAAGTAGGGTGCCAGTTCATTCTGTAGTTCATGTAGAATGCAGCCTGGGATATTGTCAGGTCCCATGGATGCTGTGTTCTTGGCTTTGGAGAGTGTTTTTTACCTGTGCAGCCGTGATTATAGGAACTTTGCATTCTTCTGGTATAGAGATGGGCCATCTAGGAGGTGAGGGGGGGTAAAGTTAGCACTGAACCTATCTGCTAGGATGTTGGCAATATCAGTTGGTTCTGTATATTTAGTGCCATTATGCTGTAACTCAGAGCAGATCTGAGTGTTCCCATTTAGATTCTTGACATAGCTATAGAATGCTTTGTGGTTGTCTTTAGAGTCAGTGGCAATTTTGTTTTCGTAACTAGCTTTGGAGGATTTTATGAGGGATCTCAACTTCTTACTGAGGTTGACCAGGGAGTACCTCCAGTCATGGGATTTTACTCTTTTTTTGCAACAGTTTCTTTCTTCTGTTGTAGAGTTTGTTTATGGCAGAGGACCACCAGATTGGCTTCCTTTTTTTGGAGGATAACATCTTGGTTCTATTAGGGATAGCATGATCCATGCACTTGTGTAAGTGCTTATAAAGTGCATTTGTGTAGGATTCGGCAGTCATACCTCTATTGTTCGCCTGCATGGGTGTCATGAAGTTTGCCACTTCTGTCTTAAGAAGTGTGAAGTTGGCTTTTGAGAAGTTTTTTACAATGGTTTCCCTAATTGGGGCTGGTGGTGGGATGTGGATGTCTAGGCTGATTAGCTTGTGGTTAGATCTGACCAATGAGGAATTGACCTCTGGTGTGGAACACCAGTTTCCCATGTTGGTGATGACCAGGTCTAGGATATTGCTGCCCCCTGGTTGGGGTGTGAATAGTTGATCCAAGGCGTTGGAATTTATGAATTCTAGAAAACGTTGAGCAAAAGAGTTGGTACATGAGTAGTTTTCCCAGTTAATGGTGGGGTAGTTGAAATCACCCATTATTAGGGTGTTGGGTTGTACCCTAATACTTTCCAGTGTATCAAGAAATGAGGAGTGTGAATCCTGGGGCATGGTGGGGGTCTGTAGCAAGCTACAATTTGGATTGTGGTCTTGCCCAGAGTTAGTTGCACTTGGATAATCTCGGATGCATTATGCTGTGCAACTAGCCTGGAGGTGTGGATATTTTTAATGAATATGGACACGCCTCCGCCTTTAGTGCTTCTTTCTGGATTAGGTGGCCGAAAGGTGTGGTATGAATTGAAGCCTGGTAATGCAGGGGTGCTCTCTGGAGCTTTGAACCAGGTCTCTGTCACTGCATAGATGTCAATGTTCTCCATTTTAAGGAGTGCCTCGAGTGAGTGCATTTTGAGGTTTAGACTTCTAGCATTGAGTAGCATTACCCTCAGATTTTGCTTGCTTGTACCGGTTACGTTGGTGAATTTGTCATTTGAACCTTGCCTAAAAAAGGCACTATAGGGGTGGCAAGAGTCTTAGCCAGTATCCAGAATCCTAAGGGCGACAGGTGCAGGCCATCTCTGGCAAAGCATCATGGACTGTCAATCATGTCGTCCCAGGCAGACAAATACTGGATCCCCTTAGAATGACACCAGAAGCTTAGCCAATTGTTGAAGTCAATCATTTTGTCCTTGTACTGTGGTATCATTCTGGGTGATGGCAGGATGCTACTCATGGGAGGGTCATACCTGCCTGGGATACAAGATCAGAGAGCTCCTCCATGTCTCTTTTCATGTAGTCCAGGGAGGTACGTCTCAGGTCATTCACACCAACATAGGCAATGACAGTGTCATATTTGTACTTATTGTGGAGTAACCTGAGTGCATGCGTTATGTGACGGATCCTGGCACCTGACAGGCAGCTGACAGTAATGTTCTCCTTGTTTAGTCTAGTGAGTGGAACATCAGTGTGCCTGACTATAGAGTCACCTATGACTAGAGTGTTGGGTACGTTGTTATGCCTTATGGGCTGTGGTTGAGTGGCACACTGAGTTTGTGGGCTATGTGTCATTTGGGTTGTGTTGGGGGGTGGAGTTTGCTTGCATTTATGCTTTGGATGACCCTGATGCTTGGGCAGGTTTTTATTGAGAGCCTCCGTGAATGTAGGTGTGTGTTTTGTGTTCCTATGTGTGTGTTTTAGTGTTGTGGGTTTTGAGGGACTATGTGATGAGTGTGGTGTGGTGCAAGTGTTTACCCTCTCCTCTTGACTGTCTAGTCCAGTCCTGGGTGAAGAGAGCTTTGCTTCCAGTTTGGCTATATAAATGCATCTCTCACAGGTTGTAGTGTTGGGTGGCAGGAGGAGAGGGTTGCTTGTGTACATGAGGCAATTGCTGCATTGCTCCAAGATGCCCAGATTCATCAGGTAGACAGGAGAAATCACTGGGAGCTGACCCTTAGACATGCCTGGATAAGTGCTTTTTTATTAAGTACTAAAAACTGCTTTCCACTAGACAAGTGAGGAAAGTTGAGTGCTGTAGTAATTTGCAGCTTATGTAGTGCTTAAAATGAGTTCTGAACAAGTGCTGAGTTCAAAGAAACAGATTTGAGTGCTGAAACTAAAAAACTGGCTCATTATAAGAAAAAAAAAAAACTAAGCTAGAAGGACATGTCTTTCCATACATATCTGTTTGTGTGTGTGTTTGTACAGATGTAGACATTTGCATATCGGTATTTATCTATATGTGTGTAGATATATGTGACTTCATATATATGTGCACATATATGTTTACACATGGGTATATGTATATTTCTGGACATACATGCTGATATACATTTATCCTTAGATATTAAATCTGTGGCATATGTACACATATGTATACCTATATGTGGGGTACATTCAGACATCAGCTCCACAATCTCATGACACCTCCCTGCACAGCTGCACTGTTCTGCCTTGCTACAACACAGACATGTGCCACATATGGACATGGCCTGACATTGTTGGGGTATATGTGGGACCTGTTTGCTGGTAACTTTATTACATACCTATGGCATTCCGCCATGCTACATTACAGATTCACCTGAATATCCTGCCAGTGGTGGTCCGTGGCTCCCACATGTCCATCATACTGGTATTACTTCCACCACCGGCTATTAGCCACGTCATATGCATATTCCCCATTACACAATACACACTATGATGCCTTACATCCTGTTTGTCAGTGCTGACCTGCACAGTTAACAGCTATGGCCCTCTACCCACAGGGAGAAACACTATTGTCCATAGCAATTGTTCAGTTGACCATCATCACAACAACACCTGCTGGCACATATAATGCATTCCACATCATCAATGGCAGTACTATGGACCAGGTACTACATTCTAATACTTGTAGGTATACTTCACATACCTGTTGTGGGAAGTATGTATTACTAACTGGCAAATGTGTAGTTGGGTGCGTTTTCAGCTGTAAATGTTCTTTGTGTTTTTTTATTCCTGTTTTTTTTTTCTTGCTTGCTTTCTCTTTCCTGTGAATGGATTGAGCTGTTTGGGGTAGATTGCAGCCTGACTTTAGTAGGTGATGCACTTGATCAGGTGATGGCCTCTGCACCAGTCAGTGTCCTACACTTGCTAACTGCATGCATCTTGCTGTGTAGTACTTCCAATTACCACTGTTATGGCAACCAGCTACTATAAATCCCTACATCATGTGGGTGTGGTCCCTTTACCTTTCCTGTGTGATGGACATCCTTCCTGTGTGTGGGCATCAGTGTTACAGACAGCAGGTAGCAGTACCTCTTCCAGGGGAACCGGCACACTTAGGCCAGCTACATATTTGTAGGAGGTTCCAGAACTACAGACAGAGTGTGAGTAGAGTTGTGTTATGCTTTGTATAGTACTGGTGTTACAGGGTGTGTGTGTGTGTGTGTGTGTGTGTGTGTGTGTGTGTGTGTGTGTGTGTGTGTGTGTGTGTGTGTGTGTGTGTGTGTGTGTGTATATACATAGTAGTTTACCTTGGAATGCAGTCTGTCTGCATAGCTCTCAACTGTGGGCCTATCCTGTTGGTGGCCATAGTTGTGCCTATCATGTTTCGTCTGTCCACCACACAGGTCCTGTATCGGTTATGCCACTGGCAGTGTGTCTGTTGAGTGCTATCAGTACATGGCTACATCCATTTATGTTTCTAACCTCAATTCCCTGGCTAAGGGTATGTTGCAAACTATCCTGTAGCACCAGCAACTTGCTTAGTGTATGGTAACAGTTTTCCACATATGGGCTTGTGTTCCAGCCTCTGTCCTCCACCTACATACCATGCTTTGCACATATGACATGCTGTCAGGTGTTGTTCTGTAGTGGCTGTATGGATATCCCACTGCCATTGCTGCCATCAATCCACTGTTGTTGTATCCCCCACGCATACAGTGGTTCTGGGGCCATATATGTATGGGCTACACCAAAACAATATATGTGTGCCCTTATGCACTCCAGAGGCCAGTGTATGTAACAGTGGTATATGGGCCTGTAGTATTGAGTCTGGAGGGGGGAATGCACCATAACTGAAGTAGGCTGTTACAAAATGTGGGGGTATCAGGGGTGAGCTGCCTTAAGGTATCTGCATGTACACTACCATATACTTCATCTATATTAACATTACTCACATATATTGGGTTAATGCAGGCCTATTGCCTCCTGCCATACAAGACTGTTCGATTTGTCAGTGTGCTTGTGATGGTGTCAGTTATACCTTGTTATGTAACAATTACATCCCATTTGGTCAACTGAAGTCTTCAACACCTAATGAGTTTGTACAGAGTGTAGATGGAGGCTGCTGAACTATACACCTGTATTACATACGGCTGATTGTTTGGTATCCTGTGGCCCAGTCTGTCTTTACTATTGTACAATATGAAGGCATTGGCCTGGACAGTGACAGTTGTAAACCATTCCAGACTACTGTATTAGTATCACTGTTTCACAGTTGCATTACTCTGTTTATATGGATGTCAGTGTCTGCACTGTTATATGACATGGTATATAGAACTGTAATAGTACACAAATAAAGGTTTTCCATTTCTGCAAACCTGTGTGTGGTGTATTTCCTATGACCTCTCTGTGGGTATATGTTGCAGGCAATGATTGTAATTGTATGGGTGGCCCATACAGTGTCCAGTTGTTCAGGGTGAACTGTAAGCATAGTGGCTGTTCCATATTGTGTCCACCTTCTACATATGTATCCTACTGTACATATCTTTGCATGTGTTTGTGTAGTCACATGTATATATATATATATATATATATATATATATATATATATATATATATGTGTGTGTGTGTGTGTGTGTGTGTGTGCGTGCATGTATATCTGTCTCTGCATATATGTGTCTGTGTATATGTATCCTGGGGATGTTGATAGCTTCCATATTTTACATTTCCTATGGAAGCCACACTGTACTGCATTATATGTTACCAATACCAGCCTGACATCATACAGGTGGATTGTAGTACTGTTTACATGTTGTGCACGTCATGTCAGGTCCTGCTTATGGGATCTGTAACACTTTAGTGTATTGCAGGGCGGACGTGTTTGGCTGTGGTGGGGGGGGTATGCCTATTCGTACATGACGTATATTGTTTGGGGCGTCTAAACCCCATTAACGGTGCATATGGATATATTTGTATTTGTCAATCTACCATTGCTATCTACAGATGTGTGGCCATATATATGTATATATTTAAATATATATATATATATATATATATATATATATATATATATATATATATATATCTACATCTATTGATATGTTGTATCTGTTTAAATATTAATATATTTACTCACACACATACATTTACATTCTCTGTACTGTTGAATGACTGGGCTGGTTGATATGTTTTGAATACATCAGAGTTACGTATGTCTGACATGGCTTAGTGGTAAATCACTTTGGCTATGGTGTGTGGGTTCTGTGTTCGAGCCTAGCAGAGGCTGTTTATTTTGTTGCTGGGCAGGACAAGGGCCATTGGATACAGAGTGGTTAAGGCACTTTTAGGCAGTTGTTAGCGGGTTTGTGTCAAGGTAAGCACCGCTAACCTGCCGTTACATCTGCTTACAGGGTGTTAGCTTCAGATTTGCTTAACAAATATAGGCATCGCTTACCGCCGTGCAAATGGGTTTAAGCCTGCTAACTAGTGCTTACATATGCTTACTATTGCTTATTTGTGCTTAAACCTGCTTACTAGTGCCTTATTCATTCTGACACAGACACTTCACATGTACATTTCTTGCAGTACTCCAGTTCATACATATATGTTATTTAATGGGTTTTGCAACAAAACTATTGGTTATAACATGCTTTGCCATGTATAATAGACTGTGCTACAGTGGGACTCGAACCGGGAATGCCTGCTCTTTAGGTGGATGCTCTGCCCACTACACTATTGCTATGCTGCTTCATTTGCATATATCTTCCATAAATTCATACCCATGGTTCCTTCCCTCGCCCCCCCCAAGCTCCATGTACACTGCAACTATCCATTCTCCAGTTGCTACCCCAGCCATACCACACCTCCACACATTGCCCTCTCTCCACATCTTGGTACTCATCCAGTAAACTGTCTTGACCCAAGCTTCTTCAGGCTCTTCATCTGTTTAGCCCATGTATGTACTAGCCTTGCCTTGTTTATCTTCCAAGACACGCGTAAACATCGGATTGACACACAATTTTAGGTTTGTCCCACAAGGGACGGACCTGTTATTGTGTCAAGATTGGACTTAGCTGGTCTACACTGTTTCTCCCACTGGTAGCATCCTTCCAGGGGTTTGAGGAGCAGCGGTTTGCTCACACACCTGCCCAGTCTCATCTCCTAATTCCATGGAACCGACACCCCAGGTTTGACATTCTGCTGTATGTGTATCTTCCATGGCTTAGTGGTAACTCACTTTGACTATAGTGTGCAGGGTCTGGGGTTTTCAACTTGGGAGTGCAGATTATTTTGTTGCTGGGCAGTACAAGAGCTGTTGGATACAGAGTGACTAAGGCACTTTTAGGCAATTGTAAGCAGGTTTGCGCTGGTTTGCGTGAGGGTAAGCAATGCTAACCTCTGGTTACAGCTTCTTACACTCAGTTAGCTTCTACATTGCTTAACCAGGGTAAGCATTGCTTACTGCCATGCAAACTGGCTTAAACCCGCTTACTGCTGCTTAAAAGGGCTTACTCCCGCTTACCCCATGCTACTTTTATTTATTTATTTTACATTTGTTGACTGGGAAAATCCAACTGGATGCTTGTCCATTTTCAGCGGAGGTCCGGGGAGAAAAGATCCACAGTAAAAATCAGCTAATCATTACAAGTAATACAGAGGTGTTCACATTCATATAGAGTAACAGACTTAACATAGCTAAGTAACATATTATTCGTGCTTAGTTTAAGTTAACATATAGGTATTATTCATGCGTAGTTCAAGTTTACATGTCAGGTATGAAAGTTGACAAATGTCAGTTTAAGGTGAAGTTAGATTCTAGTTTAACAGTTCTGGATAGGATACATTCAAGTATTCAGGTTAAGATTTAGTTATTCCATACTTGTGTGGTAGAGTAGAAGATAATAGTGAGGAGTAGGTAGGCAGGTAGGTAGAGGGGGAGAAACTGTAACCGTAGATTAGGTAGTGGGAATAATTGGTAGGGGAGCAATAGGGAAGGTTTAAAGGATGTTGGGATATGTATGCGAGGCAGGAAAAAGAGGTGTTAGTTTCAATAGCTGATGTAGGGGTATAGAGTGTAAAGTGGGGGGCGGGGTTAGCCAGGTGGTGAGCATGTGCAGATCCAAGAGGGCTTGAGGTGTTCCTTCATGTGTTTTTTAAATGTGTCCTTTGAGACAGCTGAGGTAATAGATGTGGGTAGGGAGTTCCAGATTTTGCCAATATAGTTGGGGAAGAGGGTGTCACCTAATTTTAACTTTAAACTTTAAAAGAAAAGAAAAAGGGGTTGACAGGTAAGTGGTGAAAAAAGGGGTACAAAGAGGGAAAGACAGTAGGGGAAATAGCCAGGGATGTGCAGGAAGGCTGAAGGGAAGGTCCATAGCTGGCCATTTCTTCTACAGCAACAGCTGTGCATATACACTGAATTTGGGGGTAGACTTGGACACTCAAACCCCTGGGTGGGGGTGAGGACAACAATAATAAGTTATGATGCAAATTAGACTGGATTACATGCCTACAGTAGGGAGCTGCAACCATGTGTTATTTGCTGTTATTTAGTGGGTTTTGCAACAACAAAATTGGTTATAACATGCTTTGCCATCTAAAATAGACTGTTCTGCAGTGGGACTGGAACCGGGAATGCCTGCTCGTTAGGTGACTGCTCTGCCCAATTCACACTATTGCTTACATCCACGAGGTGGTCCGATTAGAACCGCTCCATCCAATACCTGCATGCCTTGACCCATAATTTCATACCTATCATCCCCCTCCGCTCTTCCTCCACAGCAATCATCCTTTCTCTGGGTGCAGGTCTGGTCTAACTACACCACTCCATACTGCCCACTCTCCACTTCTCAGGACCCATCATGTATGTTGTCTCAACCCATGGATTATCAGGCTTCCCAACCTTGTAGTCCAAGAACATAAGTGCCTTGCCTTGAGGAATCTGTGTAATGATGGAAATCCAAATACCCAAGAATTTTTGGGTTGTCCCGCAACGGATGTTCTTGTCTGTTTCCTAGATTAGACATAGAGGGTCCACAATGTTTCCCTCACTGGTTGTATCCTGCCTGTGGTTTGGGAAGCAGTGGTTTGTTTACTTTTTTTGTGTGTTTGTTTGTATGTTTCACCTGTTTGGCTGGGGGGATATCGATACGTGTAACACGTATGTTGATTGAGCTCTCTCACCCCCATTGGCAGAGCCTGTGGTCATATATGTCATTCTTATGTGCTGTATCATATCATAGATATATATATATCTATGTATACATGCACACACACACGCACACATGTATATATTGCTGTATATATATATATATATATATATATCTAACAACATATAGATGTATGGGTGTCTGCATATGTATATATCTATATGTGGATATTTATATATATGTGTGTGTGTATATATATATATATATATATATATATATATATATATATATACATATGTAATACAGAGTGGGAGATGTATATATCTATTTAGTTATAGATATATATATACACACACACACACACACACACACACACACACACACACACACACACACACATACATCTACATTTATAGCTACATATGCTGTAATGTTGAATGGTATTGCTGGATGCTATATTTTTGAAAACATCAGGGTTATGTATATCTGCCATGGCTTAGTAGTAAATCACTTTGTGTATGGTGTGCAGGGTCCTGAGTTTGAGCCTTGCAGAAGCTGTTTATTTTGCTACTGGGCAGAACACGGGCCATTGGATACAGAGTGATCAAGGCACTTTAAAGCAGTCGTAAGTGGGTGTGCACGTGTTTGCTCGGAGGTAAGCACTGCTAACTTCTGGTCACACTTTCTTCCACTCAGTTAGCTTCCATATTGCTTAATCTGTGTAGACAGTGCTTACCCTCATGCAGGCGCACTTAAACACGCTTACTATTGCTTACATATGCTTACTACTGCTTATTTGTGATTGAACCTGCTTAGTAGTGCCTTATTCATTATGACACTGACACTTCACATGTGCATTTCCTGCAGTACTTTATTTCATAAATATGTGTTATTTAGTGGGTTCTGCAACAACTAAAGTGGTTATAACATGCTTTAACATGTAAAATAGACTGTGCTTCAGTGAGACTCGAACCGGGAATGCCTGCTCGTTAGGCGAATGCTCTGCCCAATTCACACTTACATCCATGAGGCAGTCTGATTAGAACTGCTCCATCCAATACTGGCATGCCTCGACCCATAATTTCATACCCATCGTTCCCGCCACCCGCTCCTCCTCTACAGCAATCATCCTTTCTCTGAGAGCATGTCGGCTCTAGCCACACCACTACACACTGCCCACTCTCCACTTCTCGGGACCCATCACATACATTGTCTGGATCCATGGATCATCAGGATTTCCCAACCCTGTAGTCAGAGAACATAAGTTCCCTGCCTTGATGAACTGATGTAATGATGGGAATCCGAAAATGCTATAATTTTTGGGTTGTCCCGCAAGGGACGTTCCTGTCTTTATTTCTAGATTAGACTTAGCGGATCCACAATGTTTCTCCCACTGGTAGTATCCTGCCTGTGGTTTGGGAAGCAGTGGTTTGTTTACTTTGTGTGTTTGTTTGTATGTTTCACCTGTTTGGCTGTGGGGGGAGGTATTGTTACATGTAACACATATGTTGATCGAGACCACTCACTCTCATTGGTGGTGCCTGTGGTCATATATGTCATTCTTATGTGCTGTATCATATCATAGATATATATCTGTGAATATATACACATACACACACACACACACACACACACACACACACACACACACACACACACACACACACACACACATATATATATATATATATATATATATATATATATATTGCTGTATATATATATATATATATATATATATATATATATATATATATCTAATGACATATAGATGTATGGATGTCTGCATATGTATATATCTATATGTGGATATTTATATATTGTATGTCTATATATGTGTACATATGTAAGACAGAGAGGGAGAGGTATATATCTATTTAGTTATTTATATATATATATATATATATATATATATATATATATATATATATATATATATATATACAAACACACACACATACATCTACATATTTAGCTACATGTCCTGTAATGTTGAATGGTATTGTTGGATGCTATGTTTGTGGAAACGTCAGGGTTATATATATATCTGCGGTGGCTTAGTGGCAAATCACATTGGCTATGGTGTGCAGGCTACTGGGTTTGAGTCTTGTAGGGACAGTTTAATTTGTTTTTGGCCAGAACGAGGCCCATTGGATACGGAGTGGTTGAAGCACTTTTACACAGTTGTCAGCGAGTTTGCATGATGGTGAGCACTGCTAACTTCTGGTGATATATGCTTACAAATAATTAGCTTCACTATTGCTTACTCTGTGTAAGCACTGCTTCCCGTTGTGCAAACAGACTTGCACCTGCTTACTCGTGCTTATTTATCCTTACTACTGATATATTTTCAACAGCAATAGTCTACTGGTTCTTGGGGAGGTGGTGAATTTGGCAAGTGTAGGGGTTTATCATTCATTACACAGCTTACTACTCCAGTTCTATTAGGTTGCACAAATAAATATATTGATCGTAACAGTGATTTGACATGGAAATTGAATGTACTGCAATGTGACTCGAACCAGGATTGACTGCTCGTGGGGTGAACACTCTGCACAATACAATATTGCTGTACTGCTTCATTTGCATATATCCCGCTTTTTATCCTCCTTTTGCTATTTCAGCTAAATTAACCGTAGCTAAGCGATGGGCACACCTGCACACCTATGGTTAGCTTTAATCAGGGTTTTAAAAGATATAAATGGGTTTTTCTTTTAATTTATATATCCTGTTGCTGTTGTACACATGGGGGTCTGTTGGTGCGGATATGAGGACACCTGTGAGCAATCTCCCTCATTTCTTAACAGCTTCTGCTGTTTGACATTGCAGGGGCATGTTTATTCTGAGAGCTCTGCTCTCAGACATGCCCACTACACCCGTACATGCTCCGTGTAAGTCTAGGAGCTCAGCCAGTGTGCCTTCATTACTATGCATGGCATGCTGCCATCCTGCTTCTAAACAGGCACTTCCGTGCCGGACTAAGCTAGTCCTGCACGGGAGGTTAGTGAATCTGGGGGATAGGTGTGGCCCACGGTGTCACCAAATAAATATGCAAGTACTTTTAGAATTTAAATAGCTCTACAAAGATCAGCCAAAATGAAAGGTTTAACTATATTTAATCATTTTTAATAAAAGAATAAGACAATACTAAATATATATGTACAGTTACATCAGAGTTCAAAATCAAATGAATTATTTAAAACAACATTGCAGGACAGTCTCAAATAAATGAAGAAAAATACCTAGACTAAGCTTTGCTATATTCCTGACTATATATAAGAGACTTACTATTCCCTAGTAACTTACTTCATCAGAGCAAGACAGAAGTAGTGAATAGTTCTTCTAGATGTTGTTAGGTCAAAAATGCAGAATACAGAATGCTGTCTCTCTCAGAGAGTTCTCAAATCAATATATCAAATACTACAGCTGGGATAGCTTGCAGAAGGACATCATTTCTTGTCATCTAACTCCTAGTTCCCAGGCCCCCACTGCTGGAATATGGCAGTATTTACCCTCTACCTGCGAAAATCCATAGACCTCAGATCTATGGCAAATGCTGGAAGGCATAAAACAATAAAACACTTCCAAGACAACAGAGAAAGCTTACCTGCACAGACATAGTGTATGTAGCTACCATAAAGTAATTTAATGTCAAACCTATTTTTCTAAAATTTACTAAATTGAGGTTAGCCTTCTGTATCCCAGCTTCCACTATTAAAATATATACATTTAGACAGTTACAATAGTGCATGTATATTTCTGTTCTTTTCCAGTAGTTCACACTGTGGATCCATTTTAAACCCAAGCATTTTGCAAACCCTTTTCAACACACATTTGTACAAACAAGTTTGATATACATGTAACATACAGTTCTAATACAGTTGTAACACAAGCATCTAACATAAAGCATGTTGAGATTCAGAAATGACACATAACCATTTACAAAATTCCAGACAGCTGTGCTGGCAGTATCTCCCTTTGTCACACCTCAGGACCTCCTAAGCTGACAGGAGGCTGAACTGAGGACTGCAAACACCACTCATTTGTGTAAGTATATTAACCCATAACCTGTCTATGATATGGCATGATTACAGCATAATTGTCTAGCCAGTCAACGGAGTTAATCAAAATGCTTTCAGATATATTTTTTCATTTTGTACTATACAGCTGCAGAGGAAAAAGAAGAAAACTGTGAGACACATCAGGAGAGACTAACTCAACAAAGAGCTGCTCAGGGTAAGTATGCCTCAGGTCCAAATGCAAGCCAGATAACTGTTTTCAGTCCCTCACTCCCTATCATCTTGAGCAGGCACACCTTGACCTTGATATCAAGCATGCATGCCTTTTCCTATGGCTCTTGCTGCATGAGACCATCTGCATAACTGTGTGTGGGTTTAATACCCAGAAGCAGGCTGACACAGACATTCTCCAAAAGGGCCTTACTGAGACAGACACCTGGTGTCAAAGTCATGGTCTCAAGCTAAATGCTAAAAAATGCATAGTCATCCCGTTTGGGAAAAACAAAACACCCATGAATTACCACATAGGTGACAGCCCCCTTAATACAGAAGAGGTAATAAGAGATCTGGGGACCCGGTTAGATAGTAATCTCTCCTTTGACAACCATATTGCCAAAGTAGTTAGGAAATCCTTCTATGTAGCCCATCTAATTACTAAAGGGTTCACATCTAGAAATAAAGAGGTTATAGTGCCCCTCTACTCATCACTCATCAGACCCATCATAGAGTATAATGCCCCGTTTGGGATGTACCTCACAAGACACTTCCAACAGCTGGAAAGAACACAAAAGCACCTCACCAAGAGGATTACTGGTCTCAAACATATGTCCTATGCAGCCTGACTGGAAAAACTCCAGCTGTACTCAGTGGCATATTGCTTACTCAGAGGTGATCTCTGTCTGACTTACAAAGCCATGTCCAACTCAGAATTGATGGACATGCTCCACCTAAAGAAATCCAACTCACTGTGAGCCACTCACTCTAGTGAGCTAAACCTCACCACAACAATAAATAGAACATGCTGGAGGGATAGATTCTTGTCACAGAGACTCCCCATGCTTTGGAACAAAATTCTTAACTACATTAGTCAGAGCCCCTCACTAACACTCTTCAAGAGAAACCTTGACGAGTGGATGGGTAACAGAAAACACGCCCCTGAGATCACTTCATTGGCTCTTCTTGACAGAGGCTCAGTTAATTAATCAATGGAGTGGTGAAAGCTGACACACTCTGGCTAGGCTTATAAATGCCCTCGGGCAGAGAGCCTAGTATCTACCTATGAACCTATGAACCTAAGCAGCAATTGTGTTTTATTATGGTATAGTATTTCAAAAACATTAACAACAATAATGAATGTCAAGAACAATTTGGTTATGGTAATTGTTATTATTACATGTCATAGGTAAATAAAGGCTGCTATCTCTTATATTCTAGTTGTGACATTTGTTTATTTTATAATACATTAATACCTTCCCATCATATCTGGATGTGGCAAAGGTGTTCAATAGTCAACTATCATATTTGCTTATGTATTGCTAAAAAAAGTGTATTGAAAGAAATAGTGCTATGCGATGGATCTGCATCTCTTTATTTTTGTCTCCCTCTCCACACTCTGTCTCTTTCTTGGGGGGTGGGGTATATTTTATTTATTTATTTAACATTTGCTGATTGGAAAAGTCCGACTAGTACACAGCCTATTTTCATTGAAGGCCCAGGGAGAAATGCTGCAAACGCATGTCTTTGGAATGTGGAAGGAAACTAGAGTCCCTGAAGGAAACCCATGCAACCACAGGGAGGACATGCAGACTCCACAGAGAAGGCACCCCAGCTGAAAATCAAACCAAAGAACCTCTTCCTGTGAGGTGACAACATTAACCGCTGCACTACTATTCTGCCCCTTGTAATTTCTTAACATTCTGCTGTTTGTATACCTTGTTGCTGAAAACAAATGACCAACAGCACAGAGAGTTAGTCAGACCACTGCAGCCTGGCCTGCCATACCTCAACAGATGGCAGCAAAGACAACCTGCATTTTGGGTTCACAGTCTGTCAGCATTGCCTCCACAACTCCTGCCCTAGCTGCTCCACCCGTGTCAGGTAACTCTGCCCCGGCTGCTGTTGCAATGGTACCCTCCTGGAGCAGTGTGAATGGAGATGGTGATTTTGTCCCCCAGCAGGAGCTGACAGGGCTGGTGGGGGATATATTGGTGAGGAGTCTCAGTGCCCATATCAGCAAGGTTGAAAACGTCCTGCATCGGATTGCAAAAATAATGCCACATCCAACACTGACCCTATCAGTTGATATAGGAAACAGTGATGACAGTTCTGAGGGTGGGAACTAGATTCTCACTGTTCTCAAGCTGGATGTGGATGCACCTCCAATGTCCCCTAACTAATTCCCAATCATGGTGTACCCCAACCTTTTGTGTCTGTCACAATCCCTGTTTATCTTGTAAATCCTGTATGTCTACATCTGCTTCCTAACCTACCCTGCTAACCTAATCCTGACATTCCTAAGCCCCTTCCCCAACATTCCTCTCTCAATAGAAAAATACAAAAAATGGACACCTGTCCACAACAAAATTATGCCCTGTACATAGCTCTCCATTTCATCTATGAACCTTATTGACACACTTGAATTGGTCCAATTGGCTATACAACATTATTGTGTTGTTGTCACCCATCCGTGGTATAGTCACTCTCCAAAGTCATGAAATTCTTTGTACAATTCCACATTTATGTTTTAAAGAAGTGGATAGCTACGGTGCTCTTCCACCACCCTCCTGAAAATTCCTGTATTCTTTCGCCATGTCCAGCCCTCTGCTTACCACCTCCATTTTTACTGCTATCTTATCAACCCCTTTTTCACATGGCTAATATGGTCAAAAACTAGAATCACATAAAACACACATGGCCAGAATAGCCCATGAAAAATCCTTCACTTTTTGATTTCAGCATTTGCACTGAGGTTGACATCACACACTAATGTTTAGTGGCAATAAATGCCATTCAACTTCCTATGGAAAAAGCTGAAGATTTTAATTTCAGATGCAGTAGTCTAGTTACTTTCATGCAAGTGTGCTTAAATATGTTGTGCTGTGCAAATACAGAGTAAAGGCAGACTAAAAGCAATACTGTGAAACAATTAACAGTGCTTAGGATGCTGGATGTAATGAACCAGAAGTTCCTAAGTGGTAGGTGGAGATAAATTCCCTGTTTGTAGGCTGCTAATTTTGCAGTGTCATGGATTTGATTACAGCTCAAATTGTTATTTCATGACATTTCATATTCCTATCATATAGTTAACTGTGTTAGTGTTTCTCTCCTTTTACAGTGTTCTATTAACATAGCATTTGAATAGTGCAGCAAGACATGATTGGCACAAACATTGCAGCCCCATCAGGTCAACTTAGTAAGCCAACTTTATCCTGCTTATATGTTGATGTTGGTTGGTCTCTCCTACGCATTCTTTTGGATATAGCAAGCACTTTATTGCACAGAGCATGATAGGTTAATAATGAGTTAATATGTAAGAGTGACACCAATACACAGATGGCCCTATGTGTCTAATAAAAAATATTGTTGCTATTCTTCTCTCCATCTGTCTCTGTCTCTCTCTGTTCACCCATTCTGCTTCAGTAAATTGTCAGTGTCCTTTAATTGTGTTATTTAAATTTTGCACTGTACTAATTCCTTTGTGGCGTGATGAGATTGTGCTCACATATATAGATACCATTTTCACTACTGTCAAGGGTTCTAATCCAGACATTAGATAAGTGTTACTGTCTCTTTTTAATGCACTATTTTATGTTTAGCTGTTGGCTAGAAATTGTTAAGAGCCAACATCATCCTACTTCTGTCATAAACTACTTGGTCCCAGATCTTGTCTGAATAATTATGCTGTTAAAGAAAATAGTAACAGAACATGCATATTTGGAGAAATAAAGCATGCCCTATTGTATTATTATGTCTGTATTGTGTATTCCTATCACCAGCTGTTTACCTCTTCCCACCCCTTCTGTGTCATCCTTTAAACCTCTTCGATTCCGAAATGCTTCCAGAAGCCACGTTTCCACCAGCAATTACATGTTTGGTCCTTCATGTCTTTCATAATACACCTGAAACATCCATATAAGAACTGACTAAATACAACTATCATGGCAAATATGTAAATCATGAAGCACGAAACAATCTATAATAAATATCTGTTCTGTATTCCAGCAGGTTCACATATGGTTGTATGCATTTAATGCTTCTTTGAGTGAAAGACAGCAAAGAGCACCATAGGTTACTGGTAATTCCCACTCTAAGTTCAACACCTCAGGATATGATAATGCAAAGTTCTAACACTTTGCCACCAGCAGTGCAATTCAGCTTGGTAGCGTTGCATTTCTGGTCAATTGTAAAAAAATAATAAAAACATTAAAAAATTCTTTGTTTAGGTTTGTGTTGTAGTGTTGAAGTTTGAGAACACATTATCTTGATTTCAGAGTGATGTTGACTCAATTAATTCAGGTGGTTAATATATGTTTGCTCTCCAATGGTTACACTTGCAACTATGTTACAATGTTGGTCAACCTATTCACACAAAACTCTTCCCTGTTATTCTACAGTGCACTGTCCTATATAGGAAGTGACAGTTTGTCTTGTCAAATCACATTGTGCAATCATGAGGCAAGACAAGTGTGCAATCATCCCAGAATGAACTGTCAGGAAAGTTTAATTGATAATCCACTGATTTACAACTGTGATTTTCTTTGGCACCCCATACTATGAAACAAGTACATTTCCCTCACAGTAATACAATGTACATGAAGGACAGTATATAAATCTTACAGAAGTATGTCATTATATGGGACAATCACAGTACTATTACTTTGTCATGTGCATGCATATGCATTTGTCCCAAACCTGTGATGCACAGCACCAGCAGTTCCAAGCAATGGATTTTTACCAGTTATAACTGTGCTTTTTCATATCATTAAATTCATACTTCTCCTATGGCACTTGCAACTCATACTATGCTCACTAGATAGATAGGAGGTTTGATACTCAATGTGAAAACTTGTGTTTGTGGGGAGGGGATGTATAGTGACAGATATGTAATGCTTGGTGCTGTGTCCACTTCCCCTGAGGAGAATACATTTAACTTTGCACACAGTTCCCTTATCCTACTATAACAGAAGCATACTCTCTGCAACACAATGATGAGGTCCATCCATCCATCCTCTATCACTTGTTCCCATTTTTGCACATGGGGTCAGGATGTCAATTCAACAGTAACAGTCATCTTGAGCCAAGGTTTACACCGCCTGGTGGCTCATCTTATCAAAAATGTGCTCTCTCATTTTAAGAGTCTGATTTCCCCTGTGACACTTGTGAATAATACTGTGAACTCTAGATTGTGTTACTGGATAGGTAGGAGGTTCAATTCTCAATGGGGGAAATGCGTGCGTGTGGTGTGTGTGTGTGTGTGTGTGTGTGTGTGTGTGTGTGTGTGTGTGTGTGTGTGTGTGTGTGTGTGTGTGTGTGTGAGCATGTGCGTACGTGTGTGTGCATGTGTGTGCGTGTGTGTGTAATGCATTCTGCTGTGTCCACTTCCCCTGAGGTGAATCCATTTAACTTTGAACAGCTCCCTTATCCCACTTTTAACAGAAGCATCCCCTCTGCAGCACAATGATGAGGTAATCATGTCAAAAGTACATTCAGTCACCTTACAAACTGGACTCTTCCTGTGGCACTTGTGAATACATCTGTGCTAGAGTGTGTAACTATATAGGTAGGAGGTTGTTTTTGATCATCTTATATTTGATCTAAAATGAACATTCTTCTGATGGTCAGCATTTTGAATGTTCAGTGTTTGATGATATACTTGTATATGTGTATATGTATGTATATATGTGCACATCACCTCCACCACATGAACCACTGAATTCTCAGATGCAGTCAACATCCTCTTAACCATTTCTTCATTGCAGTAATTGTCTCCCAAAATATTGTTGTCATACTTTGCAAAGGCGGTATTTCACTGAGGATGAATGTGTTTTCAATCTCCAAGAAAAAATAAAATTGGATTTGTACCTTTTGTCTCTCACTGAACAAGGGGCAGTGTTCCACTTCATTTGTTTACAAATGAGCAATGATTTGCTTGTAGTTTGGAAATGTACCTTTCAGAGGTGCCTGGTTCCTTGAAAGACCGTTTCATTGAAATGAAATATTAAAGGTGGGTAAAAAGAAATATCTTGTCTTGTGTGTTGGGTGAAGGGACAAGATCACTGTAGTATACAGATGCATTTACTTACAAACACAGTTAAGCTGAACAGATGAACAGGTATCAGACATAGCTGTATATTGAATGACAGCTTTTCAGAACTGCACACTGACATTGAAGTTATATGGTACATAGAACCATTTATTGGTTAATTGCATTTGACAATACTATAATATATGTACTATCTAATAGAAAACACTTGTTTATAGCTTATATCATTACTGCTGACTCCCTCTTCTCCTTAATTGCCTCTTTCTACATTATAAAGATCCTCTTCCTTATCTTCTACACCCTTTCATTCCCTCTGTCCCTTTTCCTATTATATAATGGGTTCCTTTCAGATAACCAAAGATGCATTTTGTTGAATGCATCTTGCTCGAACTTGAAATGTCGAAAAGGCAAAATGACGAAGCGACATATAAGCAAATTCTTTCCCTGGGAAAGAAGTCACTTGGCTGCTTTGTCACTTTGCCATTTTTGGCACTGTAGTGCAATCTCAGAGTTGGTATATTTAAGTAAGGGGGTGTGGGGGTGAAGCCCCCCACATTATGCAATGCTTTAATGTCTTTTTTTTTTTTCTGGGAAGAGCGATTTTTTTTCCCTGAGGAAAAAAAATCACTGTTCTGGTTGCTCGATGTCTTGTGAATTCAAACTTTAGAGTTCGATATAACAACATTCGATCATTTGATCATTCGTTGCTATAATATCGACCCTATATAACAGGACTCTTTCTTCTTCTCTGTCCACTCTTTTCCTCCTTCTCTCACCCATCTACTATTCCAGCTTTCTGCTACAATTCCACACAATTTGTCTGCTTCCCTTATCCTAATGAGTAACACTATTACTACATTTTTGTGAATGCACAAAAATAGCACAACGACTAAATAAATTAATAGAAAGCATGGGAATGACAGAGAAAAAATAGTATAAACTTGCACTGTATGTTATTACTAGAGGATGGTGAAAAGATGTTAACTAAAATGTGAACGATTTTTGAGTTCTTTGGAAATTAATCAGGTTAGGTATATCATTCCAAGAACCCCAAAAAAACAGAGATAGGAGCAGAAATGAAATCCATTAGAGTTGCCAAGAACAAAAGAAGAGGAGAAATACTTAGGAATGGAGGAAAAACTGGGAGGAGTTAAGGGATATGATAAAGGGAATTCTAAAAAAAGAATATAAACACTGAACTGAAGAATAAAAGTGGTAATAATGGTGGAGTTACTGTTAGTAATTTACAAGATGAGTCGTGAACACGTTAACCCGATGGCAGTGTGGCTAGGAGAAATACAGAAGCTGTGTGATAGATTTATATGAAGAGGAATGTGAGTTAAGGAAAGAATGAGGGCCAGAAAGGCAGTAAGAGAGTGAGGTATGCCTAAATTTAAGGGGTACCTTCTGGTAGTGAATGTGGCTCAAAGGCTTAGAGGCTTAGAGAATGAATGGTTAGATGGATGGTCTGGGAGGATAATAATATGAGAGGGAGAAAACATATTTTTAGGAAAAGAGGGAAGGCAGTGGAAGCAGAAAAAAGGATGTTTATGAAAGAGAGGATGAGAGTGAGAACCCTTAAAGGAAATATAATTAAAGAAGTAGTGAGTGAAAGTCAGCAGTAAGCATTTATAAGTGTATTGAGAGACTGGAGTGAAAAGTGGTTCAAATATATAAACCAGCTGCAAGAAAGGGTGTAAATGAGTCAATGAATTTTCTTCGAGCAAGTGATGAGGATTTTTGAGCTGAGAATAGGAGATCATTTACTGTGTAGGGGATTCATTAAGTAGGTAGATGTGGAACTAAAAGAGGAGATTTGGAAAGGGAATGAATAAGGCATTAGAGCAAAGGGGGTTATCACACCATCAGCCCAAGGTATTTGACAATTGCACAAAACTCACAATTGCAAAGTTATAATGCAGCTTTAATTTGACACAAGCTGACAGTCTGTTCAAAAGCACTGTATCATTATAGCTTCACAAATTACTGCAAGACTGTATGTTATTATGGGTACTCAGCAATCTTAAAGATACAAATCCATTTACATATATGCACACATTCACACACAAACACACATGCATGTATATATATATATATATATATATATATATATATATATATATATATATATGTATTATGGTTTATTATCATTTATTCAAAGTGAAGTCGGTCAACACCACTTAATTCGAAAATCGGAATGTCAACCGTAGGCAATGTCGAACACTGATATTGCCGAAATACACATCTGTCCCTATCTCGACCCATGTTAAAACCCGTCCCTAGGTAGCAGTCGACATGTATTTTGGCAATTCCGGTGTTCGACATTGTGAAGTTTGCACAATCTTGGTCGACCATGTGAACAGTCGACTGAGTACATTTCAGGTATATGATAGTAAACCATATATTATATGTGTAATATATATCATCATCATCCTCTCTGTCCCAAATCTTCTTCACCAGATTGTCTTCTGCTTATATTCACATTTGCCTGAACCACTGTAATCTGTTCTCTTTGATCTTTTTTGTAATTGGAGCTACTTTGGCTTCTGCTCTTAAGTCCTTATTTCTTCTTCTGTCCCACAGTGTGCATCCTATTACCCTTCTCAGGCACTTAATTTCCATCACCTCTAGCATTCTCATCTTCTCACCTTTACAGCCCAGGTTTCTTTGCCATAGAGAAGTACTGATTGCACTATTATTTTGTACACCTTACTTTTCAGGTTCTTTGGCATTTTTGTCAAACACTATATCTGACACTCTATGCCAGTTGGCTGCAGCCCCTCTGATTCTAGCTTTGACCCCTTCATTCAGACTTTCCTTCTCCTCAACTACCCCTACCCGATGCCTGAACCTGCTAACCTGTCCCACTACCTTCCCTTCTGTCTCAATTCTCAACTTCTTCTGATTTCCCCAATTTGCTGTCATTACCATTGTCTTATCTGTACTTAGTTTCATTCCACATGCCTTCAGTTTTGCATTCCATCCTTTGATGAAGTTATTCCTCAGAATCTGCCTGTAATGCCACAATGTCTGCATACAGCAACTTTGCTGATCTGTCCCCTCCAACCTGTTTGCCAATATAGTCCATCACCAGTATGAACAGGAGAGGGCTCAGAGTTGAAACCTGGTACACACCCACTCTCATCGGGAACCCCTCTATGAAACCAAACATTGTTCATACTTGAGTCACTGGATCTTTGCACTTAGCCTGCACTAATTCTATTGTTATTTTGAACTACCACAGTACTGCCCAAATCAGCTTTTTTGGCACCTTGTCATAAGATTTCTCCAAGTCTAGGAATGCCCAGTTGGACTCTTTCCTTCCTTTAGCTGCTAACTCACTGCAAACATTGGGTCAGTTGTGCTGCATCCTGATCTGAATCCAAACTGTTCATCTCCCATCTTACTTTCTACTACTCTGCATATCTATTTATCAGTCACCCTTTCCAGAATTTTTATGCCATGTGACAGGAGTTTGATACCTCTGTACTGCCCACAGCTGTGGATGTCCCCTTTGTTTTTGTACACTGGCACAAATATTATTCTCCAGTTATCTGTGATACGCCATTCTCTCCACACTGCTATGAGTGCCCTCAGGAGCCATTTCTCCCCTATCACACCCACCATCTTTATCATATTTGTTGTGACCTCAGCTGAGCTTGATGCTTTCCCTGACTTAATTTTCCTTAATGCTTACCTCTTCTTGGGTGAATTCCTCTTCCTCTCTCATTGTAGGTTGTGTCCAGGGCAGTACAACGTCTGTCAAGTTTTCTTCATTCAAAAGCTGGTGGAAGTACTCCTTCCCTTTGCCTTTGCTGTACTATGGACTGTTGAGCAGATTGTTGCTGGCATCCCTTATGAGGGGTGTCTAACTATCATCTTTATCTTTCTGTCTTTGCCTTGCAGCCTGATACAGCTTCATTGTGCCACCTACTGAGTCACTTTCCAGAAGCTGATAGAGTGCCTCCAATGTGGTATCCTTCGCTATTGCAACTCCTTTCTTAGCTTCTTTGTTAGCCAACCAGTAGTCTTTCCTAGCCTGGCCTAACTTTTCTATCTCCCACTTCTTCCTGCACTCCTTCTTTCTTTTAATGACTTCCTGGACTTCTGCATTCTACCACCAGCTTTCCTTATGTACCTTATTTCCATACCTTTTTTCATACCTGGCTTGGTCACATATCTGTTCTATAGTCCTCACACATGCTGTTTTGAGGCACTGCCATTCTTCTTCAACTCCACCTATTTCCTCCTCTTCTTGGGGTGCTAAAGCCCCGCGTAATTCCTTGAAGTGCTGCACTTTCTCTCCAGTCAACTTCTAGGTATTCAGCCTGGTCTCTGTCGATCTTTGAGCTTTCTCTGACCATTGCTTGCAGCTGCTTGTGGCAACCAGTGGTTTATGCTGTGGGCTGACTGTTTCACTGGGGATGACTTTGCAATCACTGATTCTACCCCAATGCCCTTTCCTCACTTGAAGGAAGTCTACCTGAGTTGCATGTTGGCCACTCTTTTATGTGATCTTGTGACTATCTCTCTTTACAAACCATGGGCTGGCTACTATCAAGCCATATGCCAGACAGAAGTCTAAAATGGCCTCTCGCTCTTTATTCCTGTTGTCCCACCCATGTGGACTCAGGCAGTCCTGTTCTGTCTGTCCCAATATGTGCATTCAAATCACCCATTATCAACATCAATTCATGTTGTCCTGCTTTATCTAGTAGGTCCTGCAACTGCTGTATAAATGCAATCTTTTCATCACAATTCTCGTGTGAGGCATAGGCTGAGATTATGAATACTGCCCTATCATTACACTAGAGTCTGATTGCCATGAGTCTGTCACTAAATCTGATGATAGCCCTCACTGACTTTTGAAAGCTCTCTCACTCACCTCATTTCACACACCATTTCTGGCCTGTCCTCCTCCCGGATCCCAAGCCAAATGTCTTTGCTGCACTGCCCTTCCATCTTGGATCTTGGCTATACAGGATGTCCAGCCTCCTCTGTACCATCATGTCTTCCACTTCCAAGCTGTGTCCTGTCAGTGAACCCACAATGAGTGTACTAATTCTTAGTTCATGTTTGGCAGGTTGACTGTTTTTTACATCTAGCTTTCACTCAACAGAGCTATACCAGGAAACCCAGGCTGGGCATCTGGACAACTGGACAACAGATGATGGCCAGTAGCTTATTGACCCAGGCCTGTGGGCTTTATGGCAGGCACACACTGGCCAATAGTGGCATATACACCCCTCTCATCATTAGCATGGTCCCTGGCATAGGTCAGAGTAGGCCGAGTTCTCAACCTGCTTATAACCAGCAAATACCCATGCCCATTTGGCTTCATTAGTCAACATGACCAAATCACCTTGACTGATATTTTGCACTGTGAAGTGGCTAGCCCTGCCACAGCGCACAGTCTGTGATCTGTATTCTTCTGTCTTGAAGACACTGCACACCACAGTAGTTGTTTGGGCTATATAACTCCTTCCCCTATACGGCACAATGAAGGGTTTGTGCTGCTGTCCACAGCTCCAATCACTGATGAGTTTTGACTGAAACATTCTGCATGTTTTTCAGAGGTGGGAGGAACCCCGCAGAGACACAGGGAGAACAGCAATGCATTGCCCGGAGGTCAGGATCGAAACCTTGTACCATAAGTATAGGAAGTGAAGACCTTAACCATTATGCCAATGTCGTGGGGATAGGAACAATATGTATAATATATATAATATATTATATATCTATATGTGCGTGTGTGTGTGTGTGTGTGTGTGTGTGTGTGCATTTGTGTGTGTGTGTGTGTGTGTGTGTGTGTGTGTGTGTGTGCATGTATATATTTATAGATAGCTAGATAGACAGAGAGATACTGTTCATATCAAGAAAGGTAGAAAACACAAAAGATAGAACTTCAAATGGCAGAAAAAAGAGAGAAAATGCAGAAAACACTGAATATGACAAAGAACAAATCACAAAACACTGAATACGTCTCTTTCCACTAAAAACACTGCATCAGTAAACCCCAGCTGCAAAACCTAGGTCAAGCACCCTCTACAAAAGGGTACTATTAGGATAGAATTTTTTTATTATTCATTTATTT